>NW_027331934.1:1392759-1692759 GCF_048418815.1 Hemitrygon akajei | reverse complement strand
TTTCCGGTTGCCATTTCAGGGTATGGACTACATAGGGCATCCAAAATAATATGAAATTAGCTGATAGAGAAAACAACAATATCATCGATTTTCTGCGTTTTTCCACCTCGGCATCTTTCTGATTGTCGCCGCTGTGCCGAAGCCTTCTGCGGACTCTATTTGCCACAACGATATGCCTCACGGTTAACCCGTTAAACACCAGGATTAAGCCGATTGGTAGCAACGGTGTTAAAATGCTATCCAGTAATTCGTATCCTCTCCACACAGGTGAAGTAGTGTATTCATATGTGACGGTGCACCGCCACGGTATGTTGTCAATGATGACGTAAGGTTCAATGGCAAAGTAAAACGGGACACATCTCCCGCAGCTTACTATAACCACGGTCACGATAACCACCGTTGCTGTTCTCTCGGTGCAGTATCGTTCCCGCAGCTTTCCGAAACATATTGCGATGAAGCGATCGAAGGTAAAACTGACCGTGAACCAAACAGAACAGTCCGTCGTTGCAACCTTAAGTACAAGGGTCAGAGCGCACACAGGAGTGATGAGCAGGGATCTGGAATACATGTAGATATTGTTGGTGTGGTCCACTAAAGCAACAACGATAACCACCATCAGATCCGCTGTTGCCATTCCAACCAGGTAACGGGTGATGCATTTGGAGAGTCCGCATTTTCCCCGAGAGAGGATCACAATCGCCGTTAAATTAACTGCAGGAAATTTGGAAAGGAAATAGAAATATAATTAGAATAAATGTAGATATTATTGGTTTGTTCCACTAAGGTAACATCGACACCACCATCCGATTCGCTATTGCCATTCCAACCAGGTAACGAGTGATGCATTTTCCCCGAGAGAGGATAACAATCGCTGTTAAAACAACTACAGGATATTTAGAAACAAAATAGAAATATGGTCAGAAGCATTCACTCCGTGAATGCCCCCATTCTACCGATGCTATGCAGGGTATGGTCTGTTTGGAAGTGGAAAGCGGGAATCCAGTGTGTGCGGTCTTGGTCGCTGCACTCCGGCTGGAGGACAATGACGGATGTGAGTGTCAGAGGATTGGCGACCTTCCCACAGTTTAGAGCGAGGCATTCGAGTTCCACGACTCACGTACCGGTGAGCAGTCGATCGCTCCTGTAAACAACACCATTTCCATTATTAGCGGTGAAAGAGCAGACGGGATTATTTGTAGCGGTGTCAAGGTGGCATCATGGAGATATAAAGCACATTCTCTCATTTACTAACTTACAGAAGGACAGAGATACGTGTTGGAAATAGATTGGATAACCATTTAAATAATCTGCCACGTTGTTATAAGTTCGAAGCGTCTGCACTGATAGAGACTCGGGCCTAGAAAAGCAGAGACCAGCATCACTTCAGAAAGCCTAGCGAGATGAAATTATGAAATAGTGACAATATCGGTACCAGCATAATTGACAAAAGGAAAAAATACTTCGATCAAAAGTGGAAAATGAAGATAAAGCAATCAGATGCCTGAATCCTCCATTCTGGAAACGCGTTTCACCCGATGGTAGCATCTGTAATTAGTAACAGTCCGGATACCGCAGCAGAGTAACGACGGCACCATACATAAAGTGACCAGCTCCGGCATCTTACCGGGGACACCAACCGCTACAAGTGTGGGATAGTAAATGGCCGCGATTTTGTAAATCGCCGGATATCCCATATTCCGTCAGAAGCAGTGTTCAGTTTTACGGAACGTTTCAGCTGCTCAGATGGACTGGTGATAGGTTTAGCAGACTTTTATTGAGGTGAGAGCAATTCTACTGCGGCAATTAGCGTGGCTATCGCGTCAGGGACATTAGTGACAACCAACTGCACAAACATTTGCGTTAAACTATTTTTACTCACTCTGTGACGTCCCAAAGGATATTGCAATCTATTTACTTTAAAAGCAAATATAATGTGTTATTTTACACATTATTTTCCATGGTACCTGACTTAGGCGATTTAAATAGGATATTTTTATTCCAGTTTTGTTTTTAAACTAAGCATTCATCTTGACGTCGATTTATTTTGTAACATTTAACCGAGTACATTCGCTTCTGAAATTGAGGGAAGGAGTTTGATCTGTTAGGTGAAATGGAGAACACTTCTTTATTAAAGGGGAACATTCGTTCATTCTTTTCTTTCGTTCATTCCAGTCATTCCAGGCGGTTTGAGTGATGGAAATCACAGTAAGAGCTGACTTGTGTTACAATAAAATACACTGCACTTATATTCCACGAAACATAGCGATATTCCATCTAGAGACGTGATCAAAAAGGAAACATATCTTCGGGAAATTAGCGTGCGCTGTGGACAGTTTGAAGAACAACGTTGTCCAAACGTTGAGACATCTATTTGTTGTGAGATGCGATGCAGTCTATTTGACTTTAAAGATATCCTCAAACCTGCCACAATTCTACCACTATTTTTCCATTCATTCTCTGTTTGAACAAAAGTAGCAAGTGAAATCTGTGAACTATCCGTAGGTTCCCAGGCTGTTGTATTATTTGCCAGGAAGTTGTATTTTCTTTCTCCTGATTTCCTTTCAGGTATAGTACGCTCGAGCGTCACTACAAGTTTGTGCAGAACAGCGGATGTGTTCAAGCTCACCTGTCAATCACACTTCCTTCTGCTCCTGCAGTGCACCGCTCCGTGCCGATTGTGGTTCTCGTACCGAGGAGCAGCTCTCGGCTTATTAGAGAAAGTCACAACACACTGTTTCCATTGTGGAACTCGTACTAACGTGAGGCCCTCGGTTGACTCGAGAAAGTATCACCTCTGCCTTCAAATTCATCCTTCCAACATGAATCAGTTCGCATCTTTCTGGGTTGAACTCCATTGTAAATTCTTAACGCTGCCCTGCGTCCTATCACTGTCCTCTTGTAATGAATGACAAATTTCTATACTGTCCATAATTCCAGCAACTTCCACGTCATTGAAAATACAGTAAGCCATCCTTCCACCTCCTCATCCAAGTGATTGATTAAAACACAAAAAGCCGAGGCTCGCAGAAAAAATCTCTGCAGAACTCCACTGGTCACCGACCTCCAAGGAGAAAACGTCCCATTCACAACTATCCTCTACTTTCTGTGGGCGTCAGTTCTGAATCCATCAGCCAACTTTCCCAGCATATTAAACCTTCTCACGTTATGATTGTTCCTACCATTGATATCCTTAACGCCTTGGTAAAATCCATTCATATCAGGCCAATTATGCCCAACTTTATTTCCAGAAGACCACGTAATAAACACGTTCTTCTATCTGCTTCTGTCATGGCCCGGTCCGTGAAATCCGCATTCCGGTTCACGGTCAGGTCCATGCACCTTATTCCAGGTTTTTCAGGTTTTCCCAGTTTCTATTGAAGCAGCTGATTCCTGTTTGGGCTGGCCTCATAAATAGCTTCAGGATTCAGCCTCTCGCCTCCAGATTGCTCCTGTCCAAACCCGTTGTCTGTATCCCTTCTCTTCAGCTTCCTGCCTGGTGCCTTGACTTGCCCTGCCTCGCCCTGCCTCTGCCTGGAGCCTTGTATCGCCTTGTCGCTGCCTGGGGACTTGCGTCAACTCGCCCTGCCTCTGCCTGGAGCATTGTATCGCCTTGTCGCTGCCTGGAGCCTTGCGTCAACTCGCCTTGCCTCTGCCTGCAGCCTTGTATCGCCCTGCCTCTGCCTGGTGCCTTGACTTGCCCTGCCTCGCCCTGTCTCTGCCTGGAGCCATGCGTCAACTCGCCCTGCCTCTGCCTGGAGCCTTGCCTCGCCTTGCCTCTGCCTGGAGCCTTGTATCGCCTTGTCTCTGCTTGGAGCCTTGCCTCGCTCTTCTTCGCCCTGCCTCTGCCTGGAGCCTTGTATCGCCTTGTCTCTGCTTGGAGCCTTGCCTCTCTCTTCTTCGCCCTGCCTCTGCCTGGAGCCCTGCCTCGCCTTGTCTCTGCTTGGAGCCTTTCCTCGCTCTTCTTCGCCCTGCCTCTGCCTGGAGCCTTGTATCGCCTTGTCTCTGCTTGGAGCCTTGCCTCGCTCTTCTTCGCCCTGCCTCTGCCTGGAGCCCTGCCTCGCCTTGCCACTGCCTGGAGCCTTGTCTCGCCTTGCCTCGCTCTTCTTCGCCTTGCCACTGCCTGGAGCCTTGCCTCGCCTTGTCTCGCTCTTCTTCGCCCTGCCTCTGCCTGGAGCCCTGCCTCGTCTTGCCACTGCCTGGAGCCTTGTATCGCCCTGCCTCTGCCTGGAGCCTTGCCTCTCCTTGCCTCTGCCTGGAGCCTTGTATCGCCTTGTCTCTGCTTGGAGCCTTGCCTCGCTCTTCTTCGCCCTGCCTCTGCCTGGAGCCCTGCCTCGCCTTGCCACTGCCTGGAGCCTTGTCTCGCTCTTCTTCGCCCTGCCACTGCCTGGAGCCTTGCCTCGCCTTGTCTCGCTCTTCTTCGCCCTGCCTCTGCCTGGAGCCCTGCCTCGCCTTGCCACTGCCTGGAGCCTTGTCTCGCCTTGTCTCGCTCTTCTTCGCCCTGCCACTGCCTGGAGCCTTGCTTCAACACGCCCTGCCTCTGCCCGGAGCCTTGTATCGCCTTGCCTCTGCCTGGAGCCTTGTATCGCCTTGCCTCTGCCTGGAGCCTTGCTTCAACACGCCTTGCCACTGCCTAGAGCCTTGCTTCGCCTTACCTATGCCTGGAGCTTTGCCCCACCTCTCTTGCCTGTGACTGGAGCCTTGTCTCACCTCGCCTCGTCTCGCCTTGTCTCTGTCTGGAGCCTCGACCTGTCTGGAACTGTCTGTCTGTGTCTAAGCCTTCGCCAGGTAGGGCCGGCCGTTTTTCCGCTACCTAGTGTTTGGAACTGCCTCGTCTTTTTCAACGTAATGAGTCCCAGCCCTACGTCGTGTACACATAGAGGGGACCCGGCTTCGTGTTCCCTGTTCTTGTCTCTCCCTCGCCCAAGGCTCTGGGTTGTCGTCATGTCCATGTGCGTCGCCCATCACAGGGGTACCTTGCCCAGCCCGGTGCTGGGATTCCCTCGTACTGTTCTGAGATTCCCTTGTCCTGTCCAGGAGTCTCTTGTCCTCGTCCTGTAATCTCGTCATGTCCTCACCGGGTTCTGGAGTCCGAGACCGAGTCAAGACCCAGGTTCTGGATCCTTGTCCAGTCTCTGGCTCGGAGTCCAAGCCCAGGTTCCTAGTCCCCAGTTCTATGTCCTGGTTCCCTATGCTAGTCAGGTCATAGACCAGGCCCGGAATCCCTGCCTCGTCCGGGGCCATTGTCATGTCCAGAGTCTTACTTCCTCTCTTCCCCTGCTTCCTTCTCACGCCTAGTCCTGTTCCTGGTAGTTCAGTGTCTGTGTCTTGCATTTGGGTCCACTCCCAGCGTCCCCCTTTTGACAGTTTCTCTCTTCTATTGTCTCCGACTTGGCTCGGGCGAGTGCAAAAATGTGAACTATTCTTGTCCTCCGCGAACAAACGGGAAGCGGTTGTCCAACTCACTGAGAGAGCAACTGCTCCTTCATCCACGTCACCGTCGATTGCCTCAAACATCAATCTAAGAGGATCATCTCATCTTGGTCCAGAGAATCTCATTGACATTGTTGTCTGGAACTCAGTTACGACAGGACATTGACTATCTCCAAAGGGTTAGAGTTTGTTAACATGATACCAACCCAGTTTGTTTGGAGCGGTATGAATTCGATATATTGATGAATTGGCTCTGTGAGCGATATCGTATGTTCCTACAAATCGCGAAGCTGTAAAGGGGCTCGGCAGATGTACTGAGATCATGACCTTCTTTCCGATTTCCAACTCCTGCGGTTTTGTCCGCACCTCGAAATAGGCTTGACTGTGCTCTTTCTTCTGTCACATATTATGGGCAGCAACATAATGGTGTTCCTTACCAGAGTCAGATTAATTGCTGCTTGCATTTGTTCTTTCTAATGCCATCATACTCGGCCAGTAATAAATCTAACCCAAACAGGGATTCTAAACATTTCATTTCAGATAACATTGTCATTAAATTTCATTTCATCCCTTCAGCAATTGCACTCTACTATGGTCGATAAGGGATACCAACCTGTGTTTTACCCCATGACATTTTCGAGAGCTTTGCAATCCCCAAAGGGTAGAAACTCTGTCCAACAAAATCCTGGCTATAGCGTGAGTGGTTTTCATTGTCTAGTTGGGAAAGCCTCTATCCACCAGGTGATTGCATCCCCTATCCCGAGGATATAGTTCAGTCCTCCAGGGGATGGAGGTGAAAATCCAACAACATGATCCTGGCTGTAAAGTCAGCGGTTTTCATTATCTGGTTGGGGAAGCCTCTATCCACCTGGTGATCGCATCCACTATCCCGAGGATATAGTTCAGTCCTCCAGGGGATGGAGGTGGAGATCCAACAAAATAAACCTGCAAGTTAACACGTGGTCCCTCTACGGGACGTGTCCTGAAACTGCTTTTCCAGCCGATTTATCTGGGTTATCACTGTTCACAAATCAAACAATTCTTACAGTAATGTACACCTCCTCGCAGTTTTGGCCACCAACACAGATTATTTAACTGTTCCATTGATCTATCTGCTCCTTGATGCCCACAAATGTCATGGTGCCAATACATCATCTGTTTTCTTTCACAATTCAGCTCCTCAAGTAAAATCCAATTCCGTGCCTGTATCCCTCGATATTTCCCAAACTCTTCAACATTCTCTCCTCTTTGTAAGTTTGCTAACTGGTGATCCCGTTGCTGCGCATGATTATATCTATATGTGTCCAGTTTGCTGGTTTCACTGTTATCCCTACCTCTAAATATGGAGTCCATTACACCACCCAACCTGATACTAGTTTGGCTAACTCACAAGGCTTCCTGCTCCCTTCCAGGTATGTCTTTATGTGAACTTCCGCCTTTTTTCAGTCTATCAGTGTTTTCTCTTGCCTTCTCAAATATTTACTTCAACAAGGGAGCTGATGGTAAAGGTTACTGTCTGTTGAGATCTAACCTCGAGATTCAATCAAAGCATATGAGAATACTGTGAATGATGGGAGATGAGTCAAGTACAGTCATCAGAGTTTAGTCTCATTCGGCATCGTCTTCAGCGCAGGAGTATTGAGTCACAGGGCTTGTTCCTGTACTCTGTTGTTCCGTGATCCCAACATGTCCAGGTGATGCATTCACATTGAATGTCAATCTATTAGTTGTCCGCTGTCCATTCTCCTCCATTCGTCTCGTTCTTCTGCACTGATGGTTGTAATATTGGACCCTGTTTCCTGGAAGACAGGAACGGTCTCCTCCGCCCACCATGTCCCTGCTGAGGGGAACGTTCTCCGCTGTGCTGTGACGTAGGCAGTGTCGCCAAACTTTCAGGAGTTCATCAATCAGCCGCGTGCTGCAACGTGGAACTTTGGATGATTCAAAATGTCAAACTTGAGCTTCCGTCGCATTCCTACTCACAAGCTCTCTCAGTGCTGCACAGAACAACGCAGTTACAATTTTAAACGTGAAATAACTTAATAACTGACCTATCACAGACCAGTCTGATTCTGTCATTCGAAAATCGAAATGAATATCATATCATTTATGAGTGGTACATAACTCAAATCAATCCATGGTCTGCTGCTCACTGAAATATATGTGACAGAATCGGCAAACATGAGAGTGCAGAGAAACGCGGGGAAGGAGAAATTTAGAGCGGCTGAGGGAAATGTATTCATATAAATATAGAACATAGAATAGTACAGCACATTACAGGCACTTCGGCCAACAATGTTCTGCCGACCCTCAAACCCTGCCTCCCATATAACCCCCCCCCACCTTAAATTCCTCCATATACCTGTCTAGTAGTCTCTTAAACTTCACTAGTGTATCTGCCTCCACCACTGACTTAGGCAGTGCATTCCACGCACCAACCACTCTCTGAGTAAAAAACCTTCCTCTAATATCCGCCTTGAACTTCCCTCCCCTTACCTTAAAGCCATGTCCTCTTGTACTGAGCAGTGGTGCCCTGGGGAAGAGGCGCTGGCTGTCCACTCTGCCTATTCCTCTTAATATCTTGTACACCTCTATCAAGTCTCCTCTCATCCTCCTTCTCTCCAAAGGGTAAAGCCCTAGCTCCCTTAATCTCCGATCATAATCCATACTCTCTAAACCAGGCAGCATCCTGGTAAATCTCCTTTGTATCCTTTCCAATGCTTCCACATCCTTCCTAGAATGAGGCGACCAGAACTGGACACAGTACTCCAAGTGTGGCCTAACCAGAGTTTTATAGAGCTGCATTATTACATCGCGACTCTTAAACTCTATCCCTTGACTTATGAAACCTAACACCCGATAAGCTTTCTAACTACCCTATCTACCTGTGAGGCAACTTTCAAGGATCTGTAGACGTACCCCCAGATCCCACTGCTCCTCCACACTACCAAGTATCCTGCCATTTACTTTGTGCTCTGCCTTGGAGTTTGTCCTTCCAAACTTTAACACCTCATACTTCTTCGGGTTGAACTCCAACTGCCACTTCTCAGCCCACTTCTGCATCCTATCAATGTCTCTTGGAATCTTCGACAATCCTCTACACTATCTACAACACCACCAATCTTTGTGTCGTCTGCAAACTTGCCAACCCACCCTTCTACCCCCACATCCAGGTCGTTAATAAAAATCACGAGAAGTAGAGGTCCCAGAACAGATCCTTGTGGGATAGTCACAACCCTCCAATCCGAATGTACTCCCTCCACCACGACCCTCTGCCTTCAGCAGGCAAGCCAATTCTGAATCCACCTGGCCAAACTTCCCTGGATCCTATGCCTTCTGATTTTCTGAATAAGCCTGCCGTGTCGAACCTTGTCAAATGCCTTTCTAAAATCCATGTAGATTACATCTACTGCACTACCCTCATCTATGTGCCTGGTCACCTCCTCAAAGAGCTCTTATCAGGCTTATTATACACGATCTGCCCTTCACAAAGCCATGCTGGCTGTCCCTGATCAGACCATGATTCTCGAAATGCCCATAGATCCTATCTCTGAGAATCTTTTCCAACAGCTTTCCCACCACGCATATAAGGCTCGCTGGTCTATAATTACCCGAACTATCCCTACTACCTTTTCTGAACAAGGGGACAACATTCACCACCCTCAAATCCACCGGTACCATTCCCGTGGACAATGAGGACATAAAGATCCTAGCCAGAGGTTCAGCAATCTCTTCCCTCGCCTCGTTGAGCAGCCTGGGGAATATTCCGTCAGGCCCCGGGGTCTTATCCTGTCAGTTCTAACCTCTGCACCATTTCCTGGATAGTCTACGTAAACCTTGTCTCCGTGTAAAGACTCTCCTGGATACCGGTTCCCTGTTCGCGACTGTGCTAACGGGTCACGCCTCTGCCTCCGCACCTGTGCCCTGCACTTGGGTTCGTCCCCAGCCACGTCCTTGCAACACCATCGGCTTGTGAGGGAAAGTGAGGCAGTGATAGACAGGAACTACAAAGAGGTAGTCACAACAATGGTTCAGGAGGCAGACAAATGGTTGACTGTCAAGTGAGGGGTGGGAGACAAGTCAGAGTGTGGAGGTCACTGTGGCCGTCTCTCTCAACAATAAGTACCGCATTTTGAGTACTGCTGGGGGGATGAGCTACCGGATGGAAGCAAACGTTTGGCCGTGACTCTGTGACTGAGTCTGGCACTCTGGCAAACAGGAAACACAGATTGTAGTTTGCCTCGCAGGTGCCAGGATCCAGGGCATTTCTGGACGCGTCCTGAAAATGGAGTGTAAGCAAACAGAAGTCCTGGTACATATTGTAACCACCGAAATAGGAAGAAAAAAGGAAGTGGTCCTGAAAAAAAAATAGAATATTGAAAGTTAGGAAAGAAGCGGCGAAGCAGAACGTCAAAGGTAGTAATCTCGGGTTACAGACTTTGACTACGACAGTAAGGATAAGGATTGAATTAAGTGGCGGATATATGCGTGGCTGAAGAATTGAAGCAGGGTGCAGGGATTTGGATTTCTGGATAATTGGGAACATTTCTGGGGCAGGTGAGACCTCTTCCATAGGGACGAGTTGCACTTGAATCTGAGAGGGGGGCATTATTCTTGCAGGCAGATTTACAAGAGCTGCATGGGGTGGTTTAAACTAATATGGCAGGGGTGTGAACCAGGCTGATCGAGCTGGGGATGAGAGAGAAGGTTAACAACCAGATGATGGGTGTTACCTGAATGTAAGAAAGCACAGACCAAGTACTTGCTACATATGCAGCTAGAGCAAAGAGTTAATTTGTACCGAAGAGACAAAATTCAAAATGGCGAGGGACGCAGGACTGAGGGTGCTCTGTTTAAATGCGCGTAGCAATCAGGATAAAGTGGGCGACCTCGTAGCGCAATTAGGGATGGGTGGGTATGATATTGTGGGCATCAATGAGTCGAGGCTGATGGAAGGGCATATTTGAGAGCTTAACATCAAAGGATATACTCTGTATGGAAAGAACAACCAGCAAGGCATAGGCGGTGGGGTGAATCTGTTGTTAAGAGTTGGAATTACATCTTCAGAAAGAGGTGACATGGGGAGAGAGAATTTTTCAACTTTTGATTGCGTGGAGTTAAGAAATTACAAGGGTAAAGAAAAAAAAACAGCATGAAAAACATATAAGGCCTCCGAATAGTAGTCGAAGTGTGGGTTGAGATTGCAGAGGTTGCTCGAAAAGGCAGGCAATAGGGTAATGACACAATTGTAACGGGGGATCTCAATATGCAGGGCGACTGGGAAAATCAGGTGGGTGTCGGATCGCCAGGGAGTAAAATCTTTAATTACCTACAGGATGGCTTTTTAGAGCAGCCTGTGCTTGAGCCTACTCAGTGAAAGGCTGTCTTAGATTGGGTGTTGTGTAATAACCCCGATAGTTATTACGGAACTTAACGCAAAGGAACCGTTAGAAGGCAGGGATCATAATATGATTGAAGTCACACTGCAATTTGAGACGGAGAAGCATAAGGCACATGCATCTCTATCCAAATGAAATAAAGGCCATTGTGGGACATGAGAGACGAGGCTGCGACTCAGGTGGATTGAAAGGGAACAGCAGGGATAACGTCAGTGCAGAGGAGGCTGAAGTTTCTGGGAATAGTTCACAAGGCTCAAGATAGATATACCAAACAGAAGAAGAGGTTTTCAAAGGCGGTGACCGGCAACCGTGTCTGACAAAGTTAAGGGGTGCATAGAAACCGCATCTAAAGTAAGAAACTGGATAATTTCGAAACTTCTAAAATACAACAGAAGGCAACTAAAAAGCTATAATAAAGGTAAAGATGACATATGAGGATAGACTCGTCAATAATATAAAGCAGGATACCAAGCTGGTTTTCCAGTTATATAAAGAGTAAAAGGGATGTGAGAGTTGGTAGTGGGAAACGATCCTCGTGAGGGGGTAGTAGGGGACTGGGAAGTGGTAGATGAACGTAATGGGTACTTTGCATCTGTCTTCACAGTGGAATATACTCGCAGTGTGCCAGAGTTCCGCGAGCGTCTGGAAGCAAGAGCGAGCGCTATTCAATTACAAAGGAGAACCTGCGAGACAAACTCAAAGGTTTGAATGTAGATAAGACACCAGGGCCAGGTGACCTCCATTCCCGAGTTCTGAAGTAGTTTGCTGATAGGTTGAATCCTGAAACCAAACCGAAACATGATCTTAGAACAATCACTTGATTCTGGCACGGCTGCGGACAGCTGGAAGATTGCAAATGTCACTCGACTCTTTAAGAAGGGAGGAAGAAAAAAGAAAGGAAATTACTAGCTCGATAGCCTAAACACAAAGGTGGGGAAACTGTTGGAATCTATTATATTAAGTATGAGGTTTAGAGGTACTTGGTGACTAATGATAACATAAGTCAAAGACAGTATCGTTTCTCTCAAGGGAAATCTTGCCTGAGAAAACTGTTAGCCTTCTTCGAGGAAGTAACTAGCAGGATGGACAAAGGAGAGGCAGTGGATTTCATTCAGAACGCGTTTGATAAGCTGCCGCAAATGAGGAAGAAGAAGAAGAAGAAAAGAAGAAGAAGAAGAAGAAGAAGAAGAAGAAGAAGAAGAAGAAGAAGAAGAAGAAGAAGAAGAAGAAGAAGAAGAAGAAGAAGAAGAAGAAGAAGAAGAAGAAGAAGAAGAAGAAGATATGGTGTTACAGGAAAGGTGCGGTGTGGATAGCGGAAAGGGTGACAGGCAGGAGGCAGCTGGTGAGAATACAAGGGCCTTTCCTGGTTGGCTGTCGGCATGTAGAGGTGCTCTTCAGGGGGTCAGAATTGGGACAACTTTTATTCACGTTGTTTGTCAAAGATGATGGAATTGATGGCTTTGTGGCAATGTTTGCGGATGGTATGAAAATAGGTGGAGTGGTAAGTCGTGCTGACGAAGCAATGCGATTGCAGAAGGACTTTAAAAAATTGGAAGAATGGGCAAACAATTGGCAGTTGGAATACAGTGTTGGGAAATATATGAGAATGCATTTTGTTGAAAGGAACAATAGTGCAGACTATTATCTAAATGGGGGGAAAGTTCAAACGTCACAAGCGCAACGGGACTTATGAGTCCTCCTGCAATCGCATTGCTTCCTCGGCACGACTGACCCGTCCACCCAGCAAGACTCCCACACGGTGAACCTACAGGTTGAGTCTGTGGTAAGGAAGGCAAATCCAATGTTCTAATTATTTCGAGGAGTACATAATATGAAAGCAAGGAGATATTGATGAGCATTTAGAAGACACTATTTAGGCGGCACGTGGAGCAATGTCAACCGTTTTTGTCACCATATCTCAGAAAGGATGTGTTGTCATTGGGGAGAGTCAGGGCGAGCTTCCCGAGGAATGAAGGGGCTAACATATGATGAGCAGCTGGCAGATATAGGCCACTGAAATTTCGAAGAATGCGTGGGGGTATCATTAAAACCTACCGGATGTTGAAAGAACTAGATAGAGTGGATGTGGGGAAGATTTCCCTCTGATGGTCTTTTCCAAAACTAGAGGGTAAAGCCTCAGAAATGAGGGGAGACCCCCTTTAGAACAGAGGTAAGGAGGATTTATTTTAGTCATAGAGCAAAATCATCTGGACTCCTGAGGTGCAGGCCAAGTCCGCGTCGATATTTAAGGCGGAAGCTGATTGTTTTCTGATCAGTCAGGGCACCAAATGATATGAGGAGAAGTGAACTGTATGAGGTTAAGTGCGGTCCTAGATCAGCCACGATGGAATGTCAGAGTAGGCTCGATGGGCTAAATGGCCTTATTCTGTTCCTATTTCTTATGGTCTTAAATGACCTTGCAGTCGATTCGGATCTGCGGGCATATCTGGGTCTGAAAACTGGATTGGGTGTTGGGAAAAGTGAAGGGTCTGAGGGCAGAGTGTTTTTACTCTGAAGAGGTGGAGCGGTACGGAACCTGTGTAATAAATCGTTTTGGTTGTTATATTTATGATCTCACAGATCGTTACTGTGAAGAGAGGATTGTTGAGGAGGAGAGTGAGCAGGGAAGATACCCGGAGATGAGTAATTCGGACAAGGTATCCTGAAAGTGCCGGTGATGTGGTTTCCTGCGTCAAGGGTATAAGCATCCTTTGCAAGTGAGGAGTTTGCGTGTAGATGCAGCTTCCCTGGAGGTGGAGGAAAGAGGACACACCAACAGTTGGAACCCGATGTGGGAAAACATGGTTTGTCAGGTCTGAGAGCGGTCTTAATATACCATAACCACGCAGAATCAGAAACCCATATTGAGGCGGTTTGAAATGTCGGAAGCAGGGGTGATGTGATCACATGTGCAGGGGGCAGGGTTTCTGTCTCCATCAGACCGGAGTTACAAGTTACAATGTGCAGGGATGAAAACACAGCGCTGGGGGTCCTGATTTCATCACTGATTCTGGCACAGTGAGCAGGTTAATTTTATGGGAAAGAAGAACACAGAATGTTGCGACAATGGAAGAGATCTTTCTGCCTTCCTTATCAAAATGTATCGAACCGAAATTCCAGGAGATAGCTAAGTTGTGCCGAATCCGGCTCCTGTGTACTGTCGATTTGACCGTCACCTCATGCTAAATGTGCATAAGATGTGCATAAATGTGCCTTCGCCTAAAATATTACTAAAGTGGCTACGGACCGCATCTACAGTCGGTGTTCGTTCAAATTCTTTGTTAGCTCCTATATATATATATATTACAAAAACAAAGAAATGAGAAATTACGGCGCCTACCTCACAACGAGGGAGCTAGGGCTTTACTCTTTGGAGAGAAGGAGGATGACAGGAGACATGATAGAGGTGTACAAGATATTAAGAGGAATAGACAGAGTGGACAGCCAGCACGTTTTCCCCAGGTCACCACTGCTCAGTACAAGAGGACACGGCTTTAAGTTAAGGGGAGGGAAGTTCAAGGGGGATTTTAGAGGAAGGCTTTTCACTCAGAGAGTGGTTGGTGCGTGGAATGCACTGCCTGAGTCAGTGGTGGAAGCAGATACACTAGTGAAGATTAAGAGACTACCTGACAGGCATATGGAGTAATTTAAGGTGCGGGTTTATATGTGAAGCAGGGTTTGAGGGTCAGCACAACATTGTTGGCCGAAGGGCCTGCATGTGCTGTACTATTCTATGTTCTATGTCGTGGAAGCTACCTTGAGAAACAGACTTTCTGCAGATAATGATTGGACCTTGGGGAGACATTCCTTTTGCAGGCAAAACTATCATAAATTTGATACCAACTCATTTGAGTTGAAGTTAAGAGGTCTGTAAAAGTGAATGCAGTCTGCTCATAGCGCATTGAAGAAAGTGCCGATGTTGGCTGTAATCATCTAAATTAACTTGTAACGCTGCCTACTCAAACCGAGCAGGAACCAGGGAGAACCAGCTCTCCGAGCACTCAGTGTGAATTCCGCCAGTTATCCTTGTGATCGCAATATTTTCCCGAAGAAATCCGTTTCCTCTCTGTTACCGAGAAGGAACGGCTTTCAGGTCACCCGACCAATGAACAATCGCACTAGAGTGCGGAATTGATTGTGGAAATGGGGTGTGGGGGTAAGGAGAGAGGGCATATCGTGAAAGGATAAACAATTGAAAGGTCGGGTGAAAGGAGATGGACGTCGCGGGCTGCGGGTGCTGAAAGGATCTGTTTCCGAGCTGTGTCTCTATCGGGCTCTAAACCAAGTTTATCCTCGCCTCTCCCACGTTTCCTGATGACCGACATTTCTGTTGTGTCCAAATGGAAAACACTGCGACAGCCTCTGAGAAGATCTCAGGTATTTATTTTATTAATTAGTTGAATAACTGGCGTAAGCGGATATTTCGCTGCGCTGATGAACTGCTCTCTGAACTTGGACTGAGTTACCCCATAAATAAACGTGTTTGTGCAGCAACTTAATACAATCAGCATGTATCCGGAGTGTCCAAATATATATTCCGAATCATTGTAATTATTCTGATCCAATCCGGAAATCGTGTAATAAAGGAATTCAGCAACATACACCGACCACAGGATGATGAAGCTTCCGGAGATGGAGAGAAGTAAGATCACAGACCTCCTCCTGCTCTCCATCTCCGGGTCACTGCGGTTCTCCGCCTTGCTCTGACCCCTCAGCCCCTTACGGACGCGACTAGTCACTAAAATGTGTCTGACTGTCAGAGCGTTGAGCAGTAGTATTAAGACGAACGGGAGTAATGGCATTAGAACGGTAGAAAACCAGTCATATCCCACCCAGCTGGGATCGGTATAGTAGCCCGGCTTTATAATACAGTCCCAGGGTGTACTGTCAATCACTTTCACCTGATGATATATGAAGAAGATGGGCACATTTTTAACACAGAACAGAACTAAAGTTGTTGTCAGAACCACAGCCGCAGTTTTCCCGGTGCAATACGTTGCTTTCCGCTTCTGACAACAGATGGCGACAAACCGATCAAACGTGAAAGTGACGGTGAACCAGACAGAACAGTGTGTTGATGCCCCTCCCAGAGCGGAGATCGCACTGCACACCGGGGTGATGTCCAGGAAAGTTCCGGGGAAGTAATAATAACTGACCCGCCACAATATGAGTTCAAAGATGATGGTAAGAAGGTCCGCCGTTGCCATGGCCACCAGGTAGCGAGTGGTGCAGGTGGAGATTCCGCATTTGCCCCGGGACAGGATCACGATTGCCACTAAGTTCACTGGGGTAGCAGCAAAAAAAAAGTGTTAATAGCTGTTTCGTCGCTCTCTATGTCGCAGGGCAGAAATAAGCGGGTAACTGAGAACAATGAAACTTTGCAGGTAACTCATTTCTGGAGGTTTCAGAGTCGTAGAGCGGGAGACCCGAATGCCTCAGACGAGTGCAATCTGCGCGATAGGGTCCGATATTCGGTTCAGGGAGAGGAGTAGTGTTTGTCAGTGTTTAAAACTGATCAGCGAGGGCGGTTTGGAGAAATCAATATGAATCTCCCACCATCGCGGTTTCAAATGAGGTGCAAAGCCTGGACGCCTCAGCAACTTTGTCACGATGGAGATCGCTGTGTTCTCGTCACCCGTGTTATGTCAGTCTCCCCATACCGCGAGGCCGCGCTCCCCCCCTCCTCTGCCAATTCACAAATATCAAAGCCAATGTCTTTCACCCGTTCGCAGGACTTAGTCTTATTTCCCTCGGGATCAATAAAGTTTGTCTGTCTGTCTGTCTGTCCCCTCCTCGACTCTGGATGGTCAAGCGTCCACAGGGGCCCAGCATGGCTTTTCCCTTTTAAAGTCTCCAACTACTCTCGGCCACTGTTTCCTGTACGGAATGCAATGCATACAACCAGAAAACATCCATTTTCACTTTGAAAAATTTTGCACGACCCTCTGAGTGTTCAGCTATTTTGCACGTTCGTGCTTAAACCATCCAACTTCCAAAGCAAAGACAATATAGACACTTCAAAATATTTGCCACTTTTAGGGGTTACTCCGAATGACTGCAGCATTATTCTAAATGCTTCGACGCGTATGGTTCCAGAGTGGAGTATCGCATATCCTTAACCCGACTGACCTCTAAAGGAAACCCCTCTTCACTCCATGAATAATAAGGCGTGGAGAAAAACAAATCAGGTTGACTAAAATGCAGACAGACACTTATTCTAATGTTAGAACCTCCTCGCGATGATACGGAGTCAAACTCACAAGTGATTTCTCCCGTTCTCCCCTGAATCACACCGGTGATCCGCTTCCCGCATCTCCTTCAACTCTCAGCAAATCCTCAGAATACAGCGCAATACGTTCCAATTTGAACTTAAAGCGAGTTTCACTTTAATACGGATAACAGCAAGTCGGCCGTAAAGGTGCCGAGTGCGCAGGATTGTCGGAGTTAACTTCGACAGCGGCTTTACACTGATAAATGAAAGTTCCCTTCCATGATTCCATCTCCCAGATCTTCCACTCCGCGTCCATTGCAACGGCCAGTTGGATTTTATCCGCGGGCACAGATTAAATTGCAAGGGAATTTCTGAAGGAGCACAGAGTTTCTTCACAATGTCTGCACCGCACTCACTGATACACCGGCCTCACAACTCGGTCACTAACTGAAGGAGTTCAAAGACCGCGCACACAGAACTGCAAACATTTGTTCACCTACGTTCTTACCAGGAACACCAATAACGGCGATGATCATGTAATATATCTTCCTCACACGGTAAAACGTTTCAAGCATGCTGTGTGAGATTCACCCTGTCTTCCAGCTGCCCGCGATCTCGCTGAAGAAACTCAGAGCTGATGAATCTCCACGGTCATTCTTTTATACTCGCTCCAGCACACTGAATATTCAATTCTACACAAAGATGACGTGTCTTCCGACAGCTGGGGTAAAAATGAAGATGATGTCATCCAATTAAAATTCCAGTTGTGATGAGGTATGGATAGGTTGACACGAAATTGCAACATCTCAAAGATGAAGAATTGACGATTGGAGAAGCCAGTGAATGTTGTTGTGAGACACTCTCAGGCTCATCTCTCGGTTTCATGATTGTTATTGTTGATCTTGTCCATTCCGAGCATCCATGGACTTTGTCACCATAGACCAATGTTATACTGTCAATGGGCTGTTCTGTTTCACTCTGTGAATTGTCTCGGTTATAGATCTTGCAAAAGAAATATAAAATAAAGAATAAGATATCTGTACGTTCCTGTAACATAGTGAAGAACCTTAAACTAATATCATATTCAGGCTCACGGAGATAGTGAATGCAGGTAAACGTCTAATCAAATTTACTGCAACACGCACAAAATTCTGGAGGAACTCAACAGGTTAGGCAGCATCTTTGGAAATGATTAATCTGTCGGCCTTTCTGGCCAAGACCTTTCTTCAAATTAATTAACACTTCGTCGCACCTCACCTCCATCAACAGAAGCGAGATTTGCCAGTGGCAAACCATTTTCTTTCCGATCCCCGTTCACGGTCCGATATGTCGACCCGTGGCTTCCTCTCGTGCCACAATGAGGCTACTCTCAGGCCGGATGTGCTACACCTCAAATTCCGTCCAGGTAGCCTGCAATCTCATGGCAAGAACATTGATTTCCGTTTCCATCACCCAGACTGTTATTTCGCCAAGCTGGCAACACCCATTCCCTTCTAGCTTGTCCTTCCCTCTCCCCAAGAGGTTCTTATTCTGCCATCTTCCTCCTTCCTTTCTACCCCCTGATGAAGGGTCTTGGCCCGAAACGACGTCTGTTTGTTCATTTCCATAGATGCTGCCTGACCTGCGGAGACACCCTCAGCGTTTTGTATGTGAATACAATTGATATACATGCAGTCTTTCGTGTAGTAAACCAGCGGCCACCAATGCGCGCACCGGTATGAAGCAAAGTAATTCAACCCCCGTACGCATGACCCTGGAACTTGTGTATATGTTTAAACCGACATAGCATCTGCATTCATTACATTTGTAACAACAATTGTTTGGCAGATGCGCTAAATTGCCAGCGTTTTTGATAGTGTTGTAGACAATGGCATTTGCCTATTTGACACTTGCATTGTAAACACAACACAACATTGTTTATTCTGTTTTTATGTTCCTAATATGCCACCTCGATTTACTTATGTATTGAATGGTCTGAACAGAATGTCTCATGAGAATAGCCCTTCACTCAATGGGTCGTCGGTTGTGGGATTAAATTAGGCATTTTGTCAGCTAGTCAGCGAAGGGCAGACAGGAGTCAATATTGAGGTACGAGGTTACCTTCCATGGGTGAGTATGGCTGGGATATTCACAAAGAGTGACGGGGTTCTCGGGAGTACTGATGTGGAGATGAAGAAAGAAATGGAAGTCCAAACATCAATGAAGGTATGGAAGCAGATTTACAATGGGGCATACAATACGTTCTGAACAGATGCCGTCACGGTCGGGAAAAGTCATGATGAAATACTGTACTTCCTTAGAAGGTTGGCGTCATTCAATGTCTGCAGTGAGATGCTGAAGATGTTCTATAGGTCAGTTGTTGAGAGCGCCCTCTTCTTTGTGGTGGCGTGTTGGGGAGGAAGCATTAAGAAGAAGGACGCCTCACGTCTTAATAAGCTGGTAAGGAAGGCGGGCTCTGTCGTGGGCAAAGTACTGGAGAGTTTAACATCGGTAGCTGAGCGAAGGGCGCTGAGTAGGCTACGGTCAATTATGGAAAACCCTGAACATCCTCTACATAGCACCATCCAGAGACAGAGAAGCAGTTTCAGCGACAGGTTACTATCGATGCAATGCTCCTCAGACAGGATGAAGAGGTCAATACTCCCCAATGCCATTAGGCTTTACAATTCAACTGCCAGGAATTAAGAACTTTTTTTAAAGCTATTATTAATGCTTTTTGAGTTAGTGATTTAGATGCATATCATATTATTACTGAGTTAAGTATTGTATGTAGTTAGTTTTTGCTACAACAAGTGTATGGGACATTGGAAAAAATGTTGAATTTCCCCATGGGGATGAATAAAGTATCTATCTATCTATCTATCTATCTATCTATCAATAATATATAACAGTAGTCTGATTTTCTGCTCCCCGTGAGCGATGGACGTGATTGCTGTGGAGCCGCTGCACAAGTGTTTCACCAGGAAATTGACGAACATGGAACATTTCCGATATCAGCGGGGAATCTATCATTCTCTCCTTGAAGCGGAGGACCAGAGGGTGTTACACACAGAAGCTAAAACATTATTAGCGACATACAGTGGCTTGCAAAAGTCTGGGGCACCACTGGTCAAAATTTATGTTATTGTGAATAGTTAAGTGAAGAAAAGTTGAAATGATCTCCAGAAGTCATAAAGTTAATGATGCAACTTTTTTTTACAACGTTTTAAGCAAGTTTAGTATATTATTTTTGTTTTGTTGAATTTTACAGTGAATAATAGGAAAGAAGCACCATTCAAAAGTTTGTGCACCGCAAGAGATTTGAGCTCTGAGATAACTTTGACCAAGGTCTCGGAACTTAATTAGCTTGTTAGGGCTGTGCCCTGGCGACCGAGCCTACTGCACTTTCAGGGTTCACAATGATGTCTCCACACAATTGGAAAATAAAACACAACTTGGATTTGCTCGGACTGCGAGCATGGTTGATCCTGAGCTCATCACAATTTAATGCTTAATCCACTGATATTCGGACTTCTTTCCTCTGTCTGGGGCCTTCTCCACTGCCATCGTATGCATAACATAAATGAGGAGAACGGCATCTCATCTTCCAACTAGACACCTCACAACGATAGAAAACACACTGAAATATTTTTCTTATTCTGGATGAATTACCTTTTGCTGTTACTCCGATGATGGGCAATGACCCCTTCCTGCCCCGGTACCATATAATCCTAAATAACGGCCAGTACTTCGCATAAGGTTCCATGGTCTAATTGATCTTTCACCGCTCTGTCATCTCCATGTTGAAAATTGGCACACTTGCACACTTGACTCAATCCCGTGGGTTAGGGTTAACGGGGATTCACTTTCTACAGACTCTGCTACTTTGGAGGTGTTCTAACAATTTTTCTCTTTCACACCTTGGAATGACATCGTAGCGATACACACTTTGGGGAAAAATAAGTGGTCGACATAGTCAAATGCCTGAGGCCAAAACAGGCCGATCTATGGAAGTGGGTAAAGTGGAGGCATTGGTTGACGTGCAAACAGGAGGAAATCTGCAGATGCTGGAAATTCAAACAACCAGACACACAAAATGCTGGAGTAACACAGAAGGCCAGGCAGCATCTATAGTGAGGAGCGCTGTCGACGTTTCGGGCCGAGACCCTGGTTGACGTGGTGTAATGACAGGTGAATCATCCTCGAGGATGAAATGTACATTGTGGAAAGAGACTGTGTTATAAAAGAAGAGTAAATACCTGTGCGTGCGCCCAGTAAGTTTACCCGCCACAAAGAGTCAACGCATGGGAAAGGTGATACTGGGGGAAAGTAATCCACGCTGGCCGGGCGCTCCTCGTCATCCTGATATAACCTTCAAGATCCCAACTTTGGGTCATTCACTTCCGCGATGGCTGGTCTCCACAGAGTTGTCGCTGCGTGTACTCCTGAAAACCTCTATTCCTCTCTTTCCCTTATCACATTAATCTAATAGCTTTCAGTGTCGTTGACTCAAACTTTATGGCCCTTTCCCCCGACATGTGATCTTGGTAACTGATTTTGTCCTTCCCAACTCAGACTGGTTCAAGCCAGACACTCGGCGCAGACCAACAGGTCACAGGCTGTTTCTTCTCATCCGAAAATGGTTTGCTTTCGATCATCAAAAACAAAACAACTCACTGTGTCCACCTGTAGTTGCTTTGATGAAGCCATCCCTGAGAATGGACCTCCATTCCTGCGATCACATGGCAAGAACAAAAGCATCTTCTTTGTCTATTTCCATTGCATTTGCCTCGTTTCTGTTCACTGATTTTTAGATTATAGTTTTCTGGACAACATATATGTTCGTCTGTCGATATGCGTGTCTGCACATCTACCTATCTATGAATGTATCTCTCTATCTATCTGGCCGTCTGCTGGTGTGCCTGTCCTCTGTCTGCCTGTTTCTCTGTCTGTCTGTCTGTGTAACTATATATCGTTCATCTACTTCTTCCTAGATATTGTGACTTTGATAGAGCGCCCATCACAAGAGTGCGGACAATGAGAAGCCATTTTGAATATTTAAATACTTCTTTTCTCAATCTTACCTGATTGATATCCACAAGGTAGATACGCGGTGACATGGGAGTGATGTCAGTTCATCATTCAATTGTCACTTCAAGGGTATTTACAAAGGCCGACTGAATTTCATGATCCAGGAGACAGCGAGTCGGCAGAGTGTAATCCCTCACTTGCTGCCCCAGTTTTAACTGTATTGATGATATATGGTTTGTTGGACATGGAGTACAACAATGAAGTGAAGGTTCACGTGAACTGGCTTAAAAATGAAGCACATTGAGTGGACAATCAGCTCGAATGAAAATACAAGTTCTCAGCCCTAATGTGGTGTCTGGACATACAATGTAATAATGTAAAAGAATGAATGCCGTTCTCCCTTATCAGACTGCCTATTATTGCTGTCATATTTATTCATGCAAATTCACTGCATGAAGTCCTCGTACTGAGCGCTGAGGGCTCAATCGGAAGCGTTGCATTTTCCGTATCACTGTTTGGGATTTCGCCAATGGATTGTGTTTGTATCGCTTTGTTAATTTTGAGTCTGAGTCTGAGCTAATTCCAGACTTTACTCTGCTTTTGAGTTCATCCTGATTCAAACCTCTCTCGTTACGTTCACAAGATCATACGGCTCCTGTGTCATCCAATCTCAAGATCGCTGTATCGTTCGTCCCACAACCGATATAAAATTTGACCAGGAAGTGGAGGACTTTTAAGTGGAACCTAATCAACAAACTACTAGTGTCCGCGAACGAAGCAACCTTGAATGGCTCCCCGATAGTCTTTTGAATTTTGGAGGAAAATAAAATGCCCCTGAGAAACACAGGCTACTGCAAGTCGAATACGCTGCACAGTAAAATTCTGAGGTCAAGATCTAATGTGATAGCTGAAAATATATGGGCGTAAATTTGCACTTTGCGACATCCCGTCTCCACTAGCAATGATTATCCTTGTTAATACAAACACACACACACATACACACACAAACACACGCTGTCGTAGATATTTAATGCATTTTTAGTTTTTTAATTGTTGGACTTGAAATAGTTTTACACATTCACCAACAATAATATGCTAATCTTGCCATCAAATGCACGTTTTTGTTTAATCAAATCCATAATCACGAAGACTTAACGCACAGACACGCTAAGATTTCGTTTTAATCGGGTAAGTTATACAAATTTTGTTGCTCTACCCCGATGCAGTTTCATGGGGAGTAAATAAATATCCCCGAGTCTAAAAATACGTCAGTCACCTTGTCAAACTGAAATGCAATATTTACATTATTAGCACCACGTTTCAATTATAAATTTATTTTTTAATGACGACCTGCTTTATGGTCTTTATAGTATTTATAGTCCTTTGGCGGATTTAAGTCAAAGCGATGACAAAGGAAGACAAAGCGATGTTTGGCAATCGTCTTCCCTAAATATTATTTCGGGATATTTATAATCTATTATGTTTGTATAATATTTATATTCATTTTAATATTTATTATAATATTATGATATCATATAATTATATTATTTATAGTCCTTTAGCGGATTTATTTAAACTACTAACGCTATTTTCTTCATCTCTGAGACTAGTGAATCCGGTAAAATCTGCAGGTGGTTGTGAATGACAGTATTATGGACACTTGGTTATGGAAATGTGTTTCACGTATGAGTACGATTGGCATCTCAGGCTTACCGTGTCCGAATGCGCTGCTAAAGAGGAAATTAAGTGAGGAAGAGAGTTGCACCACCGACTGCGGCGACCATGACAGTAGTTGACAGGGAGGATTTCACTTTGAAGGCGACGAACGGTTGGTCCTCTCGGATCAATTTAAACAGGGATGACCATATTCAGAGTTCAAAGTAAATTTATTACGAAAGTAGCCACATGTCACCATACAGGTGGAAATGACTGGCTACATTTTTGCGGGCACACTCAAATAAACCCAGTAACCATAACCGAATCAATGAATGTCCGCACCAACAACGCTAAGCGAACGAGTGCAAAATGCAACAAAATGTGCAAATACAAACATAGTAAATAATAAGAATAATATAGGCCCTCCTTGAGAGCATTGCAATTCTGATAAGAAGAGTACGCTACTAAATTTAAGTGAGAGCACATCCTAGAAAAGTCAAAAGTTTCAAAGGTCTCAAAAGCAGAGTGTACTTAATGTCGAGGAATGTGTACAATATACATCCTGAAATTGTTTTTCTTCAGACCCATCCACGAAAACAGTAGAGTGTCCCAAAGAGTGAATGGCAGTAAAATGTTACAACATTCCCCGCAGCTCCTCGCTCCCACGCGTAAGCAGCAGCAAAGCAAAGATCCCACCCTACACCACCAGCAAAAAAAAAATGATTGCCCCCCCCCCCAGCTAGCATGCAAACGTGCAGCGAAACATCAATAAAGACACAGACTTGCAGTACCCCAACGACTATTTGTTCACCCGGTGATTCGACATACCACAGGCTCTCTCTCTCCCTAATAAGGGAAAAAGAGTTGGCCCCGAGACTCAAAAACTCGCTGATTTATGGTGTTAATAATCTGTTGCTTCACTTTTTCTGCCCAAAGAAATCGGGTTTCTAGGCACACAGCCAACAGCCAACTTGCTGCTTTCGATCTGCCTATCAGGAGACACCGATTTCCCGTAGAAGCACCAAACTCGAGTCCGCCCGCTTCCCGGGCCACGAACTACGGAAGCTCCGAAGGCGCCCTAACCTTCTAGGCCCAGTAGAAGAACGGCCAGTCGTGAGACCCCGATGGCGGGTCCCATTCCCACAAATAATCCAAGTCAGCGTGTAACGCCAGGCCAGGATCTTCAAAATAAACCAAAAAGGGAACAAGAGAGATATTAAACACAGAAATAGAGCTGTTTCCTCAGATGCAAACAAATGAGTCGCCGTTAGACGCCATTTTCCCCTAAGCTACAGCCCCGTAATTACGACTATTAAAGAAAAAGTGAACCAATGGAAGAGCATGGTTCTTCATGGAAGACATCCCCACGATCTAAGAATGCTCGATGAATTTAAAAAATGCAATGAAAAAAAACATAGACAATCGAAAGCATTACAGGACCCTGTAACCGCTCAACACAATCTGAATAGTTACACAGCCACAATCAAATGCAAATATCTTTCATCTAAATCTGGCTTTAAAATGCAAACCTGGAAATGATGTCACACCTTACATGCATACAATTTGATCCATTTTTAGCATCAAAATACCATAAATTATATTATGTCAGATCAACTTATTGCAGATTGGACAATCCATAATAACAGGTCGGTGCAGTAGTACAGTATAAACAAGCAAGGGCAATTTATTCAATAGATCTAGCCATTCCAAACACACATAAAATACGGAAATCAATAAGAGACAAATCCCAAAGAAGAGACCTCGGGGACGCGGATCTCAGCCTAATTTCACAAACAGGCGAGTTTTAACAGTATCCGAATAACCAGTCTTATACGTGTTATATGTTCCTCACATCGGTTAGAAAAAATCAAACTGTCATCGAGATACCCTCACTATATAGCATTTCCATGGCACCGATGGGCAGTAGTGTGGTTGCCATCTATTTACTAAACACCTCAAGGAATTCGGGACACTCGGGGGTGGGGACGTATTTGACATCATCAGACGTCACAGACTCGGTAAATAAATGGAAAGTATTCTTAGAGATGGTATATATAATTATCTGGATAGAGAGGGTCTGATTAGGAACAGTCAACATAGATTTGTGCGTGGAAGGTCATGTTTGACAAATATTATTCAATTTTTTGCCACATTTCTTCATAGGCTTTCTACATATTGTTTCAAGAATCCTTCCTAAACACACCTAACGTGGAAGCATTGGAAAGGGTACAGAGGAGATTTTACCAGAATTCTGCCTGGTTTAGAGAGTATGGATTATGATCAGAGATTAAGGGAGCTCGGGCTTTACTCTTTGGAGAGAAGGAGGATGAGAGTAGACATGATAGAAGGGTACAAGATATTAAGATGAATAGACAGAGTGAACAGCCAACGCCTCTTCTCCAGGGCACCACTGCTCAGTCCAAGAGTACATGGCTTTAAGGTAATGGGAGGGAAGTTTAAGGGGGATATTAGAGGAAGGGTTTTCACTCAGAGAGTGGTTGGTGCGTGGAATGTACTGCCTGAGTCAGTGGTGGAGGCAGATACACCAGTGAAGTTTAAGAGACTACAAGACAAGTATATGGAAGAATTTATGTTGGGGGGGTTATATGGGAGGCAGGGTTTGAGGTTCGGCACAAAATTGTGGGCCGAAGGGCCTGTAATGTCCTGTACTATTCTATTTTCTATGTTCTAACAAATTCCACTCCATCCAAACCCCTAGCTCTTAGGAGATGCCAATCGGTATTTGGGATATTAAAATCTCCCATCACGACAACTCTGTTCTTCATACAACTTTCCAGGATCGGTTTCCCGATCTGCTCCTCGATATCCCTGTTACTATTGGGCCGCCTATAAAAAACACCCAGTAAAGTTATTGACCCGGTTCAGTATCTACAGAATGGAGTAACTAGCGGCGTCACGGAGAATGACGAGCTTCATGAAGATTTTGCACATTTCCTTGCACACACAATCTGGACTGAGTCTGTCACTTTAACGTTTATACAGCCTGAGGGTGTTGGCACGTTCCGTTGTCAGATATTACTGATACCCGTCTCAGAGTCGGCGTATAATTAATAAACACATCTGGAGCCTTCAAATAGAACACAACCCAGAGCTTTTGGTGTTTATATTGGATGGTTTTGATGAATTCAATGACAAAATTTATTTCGCTGACAACCGAGGGACAGAGAACCCCAATACACATGCACAGATCCTGAATTCCGGTGCAAGATGTCTGACATTTTGTACAGTTTAATCCAGGGCATGCTGCTCCCAGGGTGTTCAGTGCTGGTGACCACCCGTCCCACAGGGTTACTGACGACGCTGAACCTGAGTGAAATGAACTGGGAGATTCAGGATTGAAACTGGTGTCTGCGTCTCTGAGGAACCCAAAGCGTAAAATACAATCACTGGTGTTAAGTACCAGACTGTGGGAGATCGCGTTTACAGTCACTGGGTGTTTGACACTAAATGTTAATGTGATCAGTAATTGTGTTACTGATAAACACAGGGGATTTTACCGTCTCCTGTCTCTCTGTGTCCTTCACCCTCACTCTCTCTCATGTACAGGCTGAGGGATGTCGGTCTCACAGATTCTGGTGCCGAGGATCTCGTCCCCGCTCTCAGTACAAACCCATCACTGACGGCGCTGGATCTGGGATCAAACTGGCTAACAGACCGATCTGTCCCGGCTCTCCACAGCCTCATACTGACGCTCCCGATCGGATGAGTGCTTGTCTTAATAATGTGATAAAATTTCAGCCGATTCGTGGGTTTTCTGGCAATATTTTTCAATTAGTGTTCTTGAAACATTACCCGCTGTCCTGTTACTGACACTGTTGTGTAATATGTTTATTTCATCTGTATCCTTCCATCTGTTTCAGTCTACAGTGCAATCAGTTCAGTCAGAAATGGAAGAAGGAACTGAGATCTCTGCAGGAACCCAGACCCGGACTGAGAGTGAGATTGTGAACATCTGAATGTATGAACCGTGGTTTGGGATTGGGACATTTTGGCCGCTTCCGCGCCGTCCCCTTTAAAACCGTCCTCCCCTTTAACTGCCGCGCTCCGGGTTTCATTCCCAACTGTTCCATCGGACCCCAGATCCAGCCGAACGCTGTGACATTGAGGCAGCCCCGCAGTGAGGCTCATTCCTCATCCTCGCATCACTCACCGGGTCAGACACACAGTGAAGCTCATTCGGCCTCGTCTCCTCAGACACTGAGTGAAACACCCTGCACGTTCCATTAAGCATTCCGGGGATCACAATCACAATGAAAGTCGGTCCACATCATCCCATCAAACACGCCCGGGGCCTGACAGAGAGTGAAGCTCCCTTCGCACCATCCCATCCCACACTCCTTGTGTCCGAAACAGAGAGCAGCTCCATCCGCATCATCCATCACACATTCCTCAGGGTCAGACGCAGAGTGAAATTCCGTATACACCGTCCATTCACTCACACCCGGGGTCAAGCACTAAGTAACGCTCTTTCCGCATCCTCGCTTCAAACAGTCCCGGGGTCAGACACAGGGTGAAACTCCCTCCCCACCGTCCCATTACATACCCGGGGTCAGACACAGGGTGAAGCTCCCTCCCCACCGTCTCCTCACACACATGCGGTGTCAGACACTGAGTGAGGCTCACTCCCCACCGTCCCATTATACACCTGGGGTCAGACACAGGGTGAAGCTCCCTCCACACCGTCCCATCACACACACCCGTGTTCAGATACAGAGTACATCTCACTCCACACTGTCGCATCACACTCTCCACTTGTCAGAAACAGTGAAGCTACTTCTACAGCATCGCCATGGATGAAATGATTAACCAATGGATGAACATGACCTTCTATCGACATCCCCTCAATCGGAGCAGAGTAGATGTCGACAGGAAGCGTCCAACGCCAGTTTCAATGTTGGAGACCTCCTTCCAGAAACGGAGTGGTTGCTTGTGGTAAAAGGGTGTCAGGTGGTTAGCACAAAAATATCAAAATTACACATTAAAAGTCCAACAAATTCAAAATGACAAAAACAGAAAATGCCGAGGAAAACACAGAAGCTATCCAACACATTACACAATCCTGCAACAGTTTTATTCAGTCTGATTTCTTACAGAGGCTTTCCATGTCCATACCTCAGGGTTACCAGTTTTAGCTGAGAAAAGTGATAATAAACTTGCGACTGTACTGGAGTGAATGCAGAGGAGATTCGACATGCAGATTCCTCGCGTGGAAATTTAGTCGAGATCGTCAGGTGAGATGACAATCTTTCCCTGGAGCAGAGTGGGCATCTGGGCTTTCCATAGGAATTTGCACAATTATAATCAGAATGCATGATTTCTGCGGTGTTAAATATTTCTCCACAGCAGGGTTTTCTAACGCGAAGGACAAGTGTAAGGTTTACTGTAAGTTCGTGCGGACTGTTGACTTTCTTTATCGTTTTATTCTTGTGCAAAAGTAACGAATGGCTTATATATCTGCCGAATTGGTGTTAAATGTCCTCAGATCCTGAACAGCCCTATCATTGTCTAAAGGGGTGTGACTGTAACGGGAGCGGGAGTATGGTGAAGAAAATGCTGGAATGAGTTGAGTAATTGCTAGGAGGTGGAGGTCGCGGGCTGTGGATGCCGAAGAGTCTGTTCCCGTGCTGTGTCTATCTCGGGCTATAAAACAGTTTATTTCTCACCTCTGCCTCGTTCTCCGGTGACCGTCAGTTCCATAGTAACAAGATGAAAACACTGCGACCGCCTCTGAGAAGATCTCAGATATTTTGTTCATTAATTAGTTGAATAATTGACTTGAGCGGATATTTCGCTGCGCTGATGAACTGCTCTCTGAACTTGGACTGAGTTACCCCATAAATAAACGTGTTTGTGCAGCAACTTAATATCACCAGCATGTATCCAGAATGTTGAAGTATGTATTCCGAATCGTTGTAATTATTCTGATCCAATCCGGCGATGATGTAATAAACGAATTCGGCAACGTACACCGACCACAGGATGATGAAGCTTCCGGAGATGGTGAGAAGTAAGATCACAGACCTCCTTCTGCTCTCCATCTCCGGGTCACTGCGGTTCTCCGTCTTGTTCTGACCCCTCAGCCCCTTACGGCCGCGACTCGTCACTAAAATGTGTCTGACTGTCAGAGCGTTGAGCAGTAGTATTAATAGGAAAGGGAGTAATGGCGCTAGAACGGTAGAAAGCGAGTCAAATCCCACCCACCCGGGATACATATAGAAGCCCGGGTCTCGAATGCAGTCCCAGGGTATCTTGTCAATCACGTTCACAGGATGAAATGTAAAGAAGTAGGGCACATTTTTAAAACAGAGCAGAACGCCTGTTGTTGTCAGAACCACAGCCGCAGTTTTCCCGGTGCAATACTTTGCTTTCCGCTTCTGACAACAGATGGCGACAAACCGATCAAATGTAAACATGACGGTGAACCAGACAGAACAGTCAGTGGCTGCCTCTGCCAGTGCAGAGATCACACTGCACACGGGGGTGATGTCCAGGAAAGTCCCGGAGAAGTAATAATAACTGACGCGCCACAATATGACCTCAAAGATAATAGTTAGTAGATCCGCCGTTGCCATGGCCACCAGGTAGCGAGTGGTGCAGGTGGAGAGGCCGCACTTTCCCCGGGACAGGATCACAATCGCCACTAAATTCACTGGGGGAACAGCAAACAGAATGAGTGAATTACTGTCTCACCGATCAGGGGGTCTCAGGGCAGAGACAAGCTGGAAATTGAGAACAATCAAACTGTGCAAACAACTCATTTCTGGCGGTTTAAAAGGAGTAATGCGGGAATCTCAGATCCCTCTCACGAATGCATGCGGGGTGAACGGAGAAGCTACTAGATACTAGAAAAGGAACAGTGTTTAGGAAGAGTCGTTATCAACGGATCGCCGTGAGCGCTTGAGAGAAATCAATATCAATCTCCCCCCGTCAGGTTTTGGACTGATGTGTAAAACCTGGGTACCTCGGCAACTTTCTCAGCGATGCTGATTACCGCGTTCCTGTCACCTATGTCCTGGCACTCTCACTGTGCAGCGAAGTCCCGCTCCCTCCACCTCTGTCCATCTACAAAGTTCAAAGCAAATTCATTTCCACCGTTCCAATGCCTGCGTCTCCTTCTTGACTCCCCGTTTACCACCCGCACACAGCAACTCCCCCCCAACCTCCGATTGGATGGCTTCTTTTAAATTCCGCAGCTACCCTTGGCCGGGGTACCTTCACACGCTCTCAACGAATCCGATCAGAAAGTTTCAATTTCCGTTTTTGAGGTTTATGCTTGTCCCGCTGAACTTTCAAGTATTTCGCACGCTAGTGCTTATATCATCATAGACAGTGTCGGTACTCCAAGAAATCTGCCTCTTTTGGGGCCGCTCCGAATTATTTCAGCATTATTCTAAATGTTCCGAAGCATATTGTACAAGAACGCAGTATCGCGTGCACGTTACCCCATCTGTCCCCTAACGGACACCGCTGGGCTTGCTCTTAACTCCTGCTTCACTTCACGGATAACAGGGCGTGGTAATAAACCCTGGTACAAAACACGCACACAGGCCCTTACTTGACTTATATTCGGAGTCTGACTTACAAATGCAATTGACCACTCTCCCCTGAATCTCAAAGTCCATTCGCTTCCCGCTCTCCCTTCAAATTTGCAGGTATTTCTTTAATCAGAGCACAATACCTTGAATTTTGAATTTAAAGCACGTTGCTCTAATGAAACGGTATAAAACCAAATAGCCGTAAAGGTGCCGAGCGCGCTGGATTATCGGGGTTTACTTGACAGCGGCTTTGCATTGATAAATCACAACTGGCTGCTATGAATCTACAGCATGAATCCATCTACCCGATCTTCCTCTCTACGGCCGCTTCAGCTGCCGGTTTACTTCCAGCAGAAACCATGAAATAAAAAGGAAGGGAACTTCTGAACGAACGCAGAGATTGGTCGCAATGTGAACACCGCACTCTCTGATACTCCGACATCACAGCGCTGTCGGTCACTGAACGAGTCCACGGACCGCGCACACAAAACTTAAAATGTTAATTTGCTTGTGCTCTTACCAGGAACACCGGTCACGGCAATGACCAAGTACCATATCTTCCTCACACGGTAAAAGGTTTCACGCATGCTGTCTGATATTCACCCTGTCTTCTAGCTGTCCGCGATCTCGCTGGAGAAGCTCTGAGCTGTTGAATCCGCCCGCTCATTCATTTATACTCGTTCCATCGCACGAACTATTTAATATCACACAAGACTGACGTGTTTTCCAACAGCTGGGGTTAAAATAAACATGATGTCATTCAAATAAATTCCCAATTGTGATGAGGTATGAAAAGTTTGACACGATATTACAACATCTCAAAGATGAAGAAATTACGTTTGGAGAAGTCAGTGAATGTTGTTGTGAGACAATCTCAGACTCATCTCTCGGTTTCACGATTGTTATTGTTGATCTTGTCCATTCCGAGGATCCATGGACTTTGTCACCATAGACCAATGTTAAACTGTCAATGGACTGTTCTGTTTCACTCTGGGAATTGTCTCGGTATAGATATTGCAACAGAAATATAAAATAAAGAATAAGATATTTGTAAGTTCCTGTAACATAGTGAAGAACCTTAAACTGATATCACATCCAGGCTTACACAGCTACTGAATGCACGTAAACGTTTAATCAAATTTACTGCAACAAGTACAAAATGCTGAAGGAACTCAACAGGTTCGGCAGCATCTTTGGAAAAGATTAATCTGTCCAAGACCTTTCTTCAAATTAATTAACACTTCGTTGCACCTCACCTCCATCAACAGAAGCGAGATTTCCCAGTGGCAAACCATTTTCTTTCCGATCCCCGTTCACGGTACGATATGTCGACCCGTGGCTTCCTCTCGTGCCACAATGAGGCTAGTCTCAGGCCGGATGTGCTACACCTCAAATTCCGTCCAGGTAGCCTGCAATCTCATGGCAAGAACATCGATTTCCGTTGAGTTCCGGTATTTTTCCCTCCTTCCTTTCCACACTTCGGCCTCTTATCTCTTCGCCTGATCTGCCTATCGCCTTCCGATGACGCCCCTCTTCCTTCCCTTTTCCTTGGATCCACTCTCCTCTCCTATCAGCTACCTTCTTCTGCAGCCCTTTGCCTTGTTCACCTATCATCACCTGGACTTTTATTTCGCCAACCTGGCAACACCCATTCCCTTCTAGCTTGTCCTTCCCTCTCCCCAAGCGGTTCTTATTCTGCCATCTTCCTTCTTCCTTTCTACTCCCTGATGAAGGGTCTTGGCCCGAAACGTCGTCTGTTTGTTCATTTCCATAGATGCTGCCAGACCTGCGGAGATACTCCCAGCGTTTTATATGTGAATATAATTGATATACATGCAGTCTTTCGTGTAGTAAACCAGCGGCCACCAATGCTCGCACCGGTATGAAGCAAAGTAATTCAACCGCTTTACACATCACCCACGAATTTGTGTATATTTGTAAACCGACATAGCATCTGCATTCATTACATTTGTAACAACAATTGTTTGGCAGATGCGCTAAATTGCTAGCGTTGTTGATAGTGTTGTAGACAATGGCATTTGCCTATTTGACACTTCCATGGTAAACACAACACAACATTGTTTATTCTGTTTTTATGTTCCTAATATCCCACCTCGATTTCCTTATGTATTGAATGGTCTGAACAGAATGGCTCATGAGAAGAGCCCTTCATCAATGGGTCGTCGGTTGTGGGATTAAATTAGTCATTTTGTCAGCTAGTCAGCGAAGGGCAGACCGGGGTCAATATTGAGGTACGAGGTTACTTTCCATGGGTGAGTATGGCTGGGAAATTCACAAAGAGTGATGGGGTTCTCGGGAGTGCTGATGCGGACAGGAAGAAAGAAATGGAAGTCCAAACATCAATAAAGGTATGAAAGCAGATTTACAATGGGGCATACAATACGTTCTGAACAGATGCCGTCACCGACGGGAAAAGTCATGATGCAATAATATATAATAGTAGTCTGATTTTCTGCTCCCCGTGAGTGATGGACGTGATTGCTGTGGAGCCGCTGCACAAGTGTTTCACCAGGAAATTGCCGAACATGGAACATTTCCGATATCAGCGGAGAATCTGTCATTCTCTTGAAGCGGAGGACCAGGGGGTGTTACACACAGAAGCTAAACCATTAACGGGGATTCACTTTCTACACACTCTGCTACTTTGGAGGTGTTCTAACAATTTTTCTCTTTCACACCTTGGAATGACATCGTAGCGATACACACTTTTGGGAAAAATAATGTGGCCTACATTGTCAAATGCCTAAGGACAACACTGGCCGATCTATGGAAGGGAGTAAAGTGGCGGCATTGGTTAACGTGGTGTAGTGACAGGTGAATCACATCCAGAAAATCGCGAGAGTTCCTCGAGGATGAAATGCACATTGTGGAAAGCGACTGTGTTATAAAAGAAGATTAAATACCTGTGTGTGCGCCCAGTAAGTTTGTACCCGCTACAAAGAGTCAACGCATAGGGAGGGTAAAACTAGAGGAAAGTAATCCACGCTGGCCGGGCGCTCCTCGTCATCCTGATATAACCTTCAAGATGTCAGCTTTGGGTCATTCACTTCCGCGATGGCTGGTCTCCAAAGAGTTGTCGCTGCGTGTACTCCTGAAAACCTCTATTCCTCTCTTTCCCTTATCACACTAATCTAATAGCTTTCAGTGTCGTTGACTCAAACTTTATGGTCCTTTCCCCCGACATGTGATCTTGGTAACTGATTTTGTCCTTCCCAACTCAGACTGGTTCAAGCCAGACACTCGGATCAGACCACCAGGTCACAGACTGTTCCTTCTCATCTGAAAATGGTTTGCTTTCGATCATCAAAAATAAAACAACTCATGGTGTCCACCTGTAGTTGTTTTGATGACGCCATCCCTGAGAACGGACCTCCATTCCTGCTATCACATGGCAAGAACAAAAGCATCTTCTTTGTCTATTTCCATTGCCTTTGCCTCGTTTCCGTTCACTGATTTGCAGATTATGGTTTCTGGACAACATATATGTTCGTCTGTCGACATGAGTGTCTGCACATCTACCTATCTATCCATCTATCTCTCTAACTATCTGGCCGTCTGCCGGTGTGCCTGTCCTCTGCCTGCTTGTTTCTCTGTCTCTTTGTCTGTGTAACTGTATATTGTTTTGTTACGTATTCGTGACACGTGACAGTGATACCCTTGTCACGTGACTGGGGTTGAAGCTATACTGGACTTGAGGTAATGGTCTTGTGACGGTGGAGTGACGTCATTTTCCCGCCAGTAGAGATCATGTGACAGGTTTTTTTTTTACAGGGTATAAGAGGAGGACCCCTCCCTGTGAGGTGGGGCAGTTCGTGGCTGGATTTGCCATGTTGACTTCATGCCACTGCGAGATTTAATGTGATGACGCAGTTTAGTTGAAAGATAAAGTTTTATCTAATGCCTAATGTTTAAAATGTCATTGCCAGCAGTTTCTTTACAATACTGCTAGTTAAGAATCAGTGGTGAGTGAAGATCGGAGTTCGGGAGTTAAAGATCGAGGAGAATCGATGTTCAACGGTGAAACAGATTCGACCTTGTTTGATCCTTATTCAGAAGGAATTTGTTGACTGTTCTCGTTTTAATCTTTGCTGGGTAGCAGAAAAGATTGAGGACAGTGTGGAAGGAAAGGTCAGTGCCTTTAAGCCGTTTTGTTTCATAAAATTCTTCGTGGGAAAAGTTCGACTTTGGGGGACTGAAGAAAAACGACGTGAAAGATAATTTAAATCGTCTTAAAATGTCTCTCCTTCTTAAATGGACTGTGAGCATTTTGAACTTTTGGCAATACCACTTTAAAAAACTGATTGAGTTCCATCGCTTTAAGAACTGTTTAAGCTGCCGCACAGCAGCTGATTTCCGGTTACGTTAGTGTTTGTTTACTTTTGGGGGGTTTGTTTTCAGTGTTTAATAAACGTGTTATTTGTTATAAATACCCTTGCCTTACTCACATATATTTATTGTTGTCTGACTACGTAACAGTTCATCTACTTCTTCCCAGATATTTTGACTTTGATCAAGCGCACTTCACAAGTAGATGGACAATGAGAAGCCGTTTTGAATATTTAAATACTTTTTTTCTCAATTTTACCGGATTGATACCACAAGGTAGATACGCTGTGACATGGGAGTGATGTCAGTTCATCATTCAATTGTCACTTCAAGGGTATTTACAAGGGCCGACTGAATTCCATGATCCAGTAGACAACGAGTCGGCAGAGTACAATTCCTCACTTGCTGTCCCAGTTTTATCTGTATTGATGATATACGTCCCTTATCAATCAGTCCCTTATCAGACTGCCTATTATTGCTGTCATATTTATTCATAGAAAGTCCCTGCATGAAGTCCTCGTACTGAGCGCTCAGGGCTCAATCGGAAGTGTTGCATTTTTCGTATTATTGATTGGGATTTCACCAATGGATTGTGTTTGTATCGTTTTGTTAATTTTGAGTCTGAGTCTGAGCTAATTACAGACTTTACTCTGCATTTGAGTTCATCCTGATCCAAAATTACCGAGTCTGTGACGTCTGATAATGTCAAATACGTCCCCACCCCTGAGTGTTCCGACTTCCTTGAGGTGTTTAGTAAATAGATGGCAACCACACTACTGCCCCATCGGTGCCATGACTATGCTATATAGTGAGGGTATCTCGATGACAGTTTGATCTTTTCTAACCGGTGTGAGGAACATATAACACGTGTAAGGCTGGTTATTCGGAGACTGTTAAAACTCGCCTGTTTGTGAAATTAGACTGAGATCCGCGTCCCCGAGGTCTTTTCTTTGGGATTTGAACTTATTGAGTTCTGTATTTTAGGTGTGTTTGGAATGGCTAGATCTATTAAATAAGTTGCCCTTGCTTGTTTATCCTGTACTACTGCACCGAACTGTTATTATGGATTGTCCAGTCTGCAATAAGTTGATCTGACTTAATATAATTTGTGGTATTTTGACTCTAAAAATGGATCAAATTGTATGCATGTAAGGTGTGACTTCGTTTCCAGGTTTGCATTTTAAAGCCAGATTTAGATGAATGATGTTTGCATTTGATTGTGGCTGTGTAACTATTCAGATTGTGTTGAGCGGTTACAGGGTCCTGGAATGCTTTCGATTGTCTATGTTTCTTTGCTTGGCATTTTTTAAATTTATCGAGCTTGCTTAGACCGTGGGGATGTCTTTTTCTTTAATAGTTGTAATTACGGGGCTGTAGCTGAGGAGAAAATGGCGTCTAACGGCGACTCATTTGTTTGCATCTTCGGAAGCAGCTCTGTCTCTGTGTTACTATCTCTGTTGTTCCCTTTTAGGTTTATTTTGAAAATCCTGGCCTGGCGTTACACGCTGTCTTCGATTATTTGTGGGAATGGACCCGCCATCGGGGTCTCACGACTGGCCGTTCTTGCACTCGGCCTAGAAGATTAGGGCGCCTTCGGAGCTTCCGGATTTCGTGGCCCTGGAAGCGGGCGGACTCGAGTTTGGTGCTTCTACAGGAAATCGGTGTCTCCTGATCGGCAGAAGATCGAAAGCAGCAAGTTGGCTGTTGGCTGTGTGCCTGGAGACCCGAGTTCTTTGGGCAGAAAAAGTGAAGCAACTGATTATTAATTAACACCATAAATCAGCGAGTGTTTGAGTCTCGGGGCCAACTCTTTTTCACTTATGAGGGAGAGAGAGAGCCTGTGGTATGTCGAATCACCGGGTGAACAAATAGTCTTTGGGGTACTGCAAGTCTGTGTCTTTATTGATGCTTTGCTGCACGTTTGAATGCTAGCTGGTGAGGGGCCGATCTTTTTTTTTGCTGGTGTTGTAGGGTGGGATCTTTGCTTTGCTGCTGCTTAGGGAGGAGCTGCGGGGAATGTTCTCTGGGGTTGTAACATTTTACTGCCAGTCGCTCTTTGGGACACTCTATTGTTTTCGTGGATGGTTCTGAAGAAAAGCAATTTCAGGATGTATATTTTACACATTTCTCTGACGTTAAGTAGACTCTGCTTTTGAAACCTTTGAAACTTTTGACTTTTCTAGGATGTGCTCTCACTTAAATTTAGTAACGTACTCTTCTTATCAGAATTGCAATGCTCTCAAGGAGGGCCTATATTATTCTTATTATTTACTATGTTTGTATTTGCTCATTTTGTTGTATTTTGCACTCGTTCTCTTAGCGTTGTTGGTGCAGACATTCATTGCTTCGGTTACGGTTACTGGGTTTATTTGAGTATGCCCGCAAAAATGTGGCCAGTCGTTTCCACCTATATGGTGACATGTGGCTACTTTCGTAATAAATTTACTTTGAACTCTGAATCCCTTTTTAAATTGATCCGACAGGACCAGCTGTTCGTCGCCTTCAAAGTGAAATCCTCCCAGTCAACTACTGTCATGTTCGCCGCAGTCGCTGGTGCAACTCTCTTCCTCACTAAATTTCCTCTTTAGCAGCGCATTCGAACCCGGTAAGCCTGAGTTGCCAATCGTACTCATACGTTAAACACATTTCCATAACCATGTGTCCATAATATTGTCATTCACAACCACCTGCAGATTTTATGGGATTCACTCGTCTCAGAGATGAAGAAAATAGCGTTAGTAATTGAAATAAATCCGCTAAAGGACTATAAATACTATAATTATATGATATTATAATATTATAGTACATATTAAAATAAATATAAATATTATATAAATATAGTAGTTTATAAATATCCCTAAATAATATTTAGGGAAGTCGATTGCATAACATCGCTTTGTATTCCAATAGACTGTACCATAAAGCACGTCGTCATTAAAAATGAAATTTATAATTGACACGTGGTGCTAATAATGTAAATATTGCATTTCAGTTTGACAAGGTGACTGACGTACTTTTAGACTCGGGGATATTTATTTACTCCCATGAAGCTGCACCGGGGTAGAGCAACAAAATTTGTATATCTTATATCCGATTAAAACGGAATCTTAGCGTGCCTGTGCGTTAAGTCTTCGTGATTATGGATCCGATTAAACAAAAACGTGCATTTGATGTCAAGATTAGCATATTATTGTTGGTGAATGTGTATAAATAATTCAAGTCCAACAATTAAAAAAACTAAAAATGATTAAATATCCACGACAGCGTGCGTGTGTGTGTGTGTGTGTGTGTGTGTGTGTGTGTGTGTGTGTGTGTGTGTGTGTGTGTGTGTGTGTGTGTGTGTGTGTGTGTATTAACAAGAATAATCATTGCTAGTGGAGACGGGATGTCGCAACGTGCAAAATTACGACCATATAGTTTCAGCTATCACATTAGAACTTGACCTCAGAATTTTACTGTGCAGCGTATTCGACTTGCAGTAGTCTGTGTTTCTCACGGGCATTTTATTTTCCTCCAAAGTTCAAAAGACTTTCGAGGAGCCATTCAAGGTTGCTTCGTTCGCGGCCACTAGTAGTTTGTTGATTAGATTCCACTTAAAAGTCCTCCACTTTCTGATCAAATTTTGTATCGGTTATGGGACGAACGACACAGCGACCTTGAGATTGGATGACACAGGAGCCGTATGATCTTGTGAACGTAACAAGAGAGGTTTGGATCAGGATGAACTCAAATGCAGAGTAAAGTCTGGATTTAGCTCAGACTCAGACTCAAAATTAACAAAACGATACAAACACAATCTACTGGTGAAATCTCAAACAGTAATACGAAAAATGCAACGCTTCCGATTGAGCCCTGAGCGCTCAGTACGAGGACTTCATGCAGGGACTTTCCATGAATAAATATGACAGCAATAATAGGCAGTCTGATAAGGGAGTACGGCATTCATTCTTTTACATTATTACGTTGTATGTCCAGACACCATATCAGGGCTGAGAACTTGTATTTTCATTTGAGCTGATTGTCCACTCACTGTGCTTCATTTTCGCAGCCAGTTCACGTGAACCTTCACTTCATTGTTGTACTCCATGTCCAACAAACCATATATCATCAATACAGTTAAAACTGGGACAACAAGTGAGGGATTACACTCTGCCAACTAGCTGTCCACTGGATCATGGAATTCAGTCGGCCTTTGTAAATACCCTTGAAGTGACAATTGAATGATGAACTGACATCACTCCCACGTCACGGCGTATCTACCTTGTCGATATCAATCCCGTAAGATTGAGAAAATAAGTATTTAAATATTCGAAACGGCTTCTCATTGTCCGCACTCTTGTGAAGTGCGCTTGATCAAAGTCACAATATCTGGGAAGAAGTAGATGAACGATATATAATTACACAGACAAACAGACTGAGAAACGGGTAGGCAGAGGACAGACACACCGGCAGACGGCCAGATAGATAGAGAGATAGATGGATAGATAGGTAGATGTGCAGACACTCATATCTACAGACGAACATATATGTTGTCCAGAAAACTATAATCTGCAAATCAATGAACAGAAGCGAAGCAAAGGCAATGGAAATAGACAAAGAAGATGATTTTGTTCTTGCCATGTGATCGCAGGAATGGAGGTCCGTTCTAAGGGATGGTTTCATCAAAGCAACTACAGGTGGACACAATGAGTTGTTTTGTTTTTGATGATCGAAAGCAAACCATTTTCAGATGAGAAGGAACAGCCTGTGACCTGGTGGTCTGCGCCGAGTGTCTGGCGTGAACCAATCTGAGTTGGGAAGGACAAAATCAGTTAGCAAGATCACATGTCGGGGGAAAGGGCCATAAAATTTGAGTCAACGAAATTGAAAGCTATTAGATTAATGTGATAAGGGAAAGAGAGGAATAGAGGTTTTCAGGAGTACACGCAGCGACAACTCTGTGGAGACCAGCCATCGCGGAAGTGAATGACCAAAGCTGGGATCTTGAACGTTATATCAGGATGACGAGGAGCGCCCTGCCAGCGTGGATTACTTTCCCCCAGTATTACCTTCCCTATGCGCTGACACCTTGTGGCGGGTACAAACTTACTGGGCGCACACACAGGTATTTACTCTTTTTTTATAACACAGTCGCTTTAAAAAATGTGCATTTCATCCTTGAGGAACTCTCGCGATTTTTTGAATATGATTCACCTGTCATTACACCACGTCAACTAATGCCTCCACTTTACTCCCTTCCATAGATCGGTCTGTGTTGGCCTCAGGCATTTGACAATGTAAGCCACATTATTTTTCCCAAAAGTGTGTAACGATACGATGTCATTCCAAGGTGTGAGAGAGAAAAATTGTTACAACACCTCGAAAGTAGCAGAGTCTGTCGAAAGTGAATCCCCTTTAACCCTAAAGCACGGGATTGAGTCAAGGGTGCAAGTGTGCCAATTTTCAACATGGAGATGACAGGGCGGTGAAAGATCAATTAGACCATGGAACTTTATGCGAAATACTGGCCGTTATTTAGGATTATATGGTACCGGGGCAGGAAGGGGTCGTGGGCATCATCGGAGTAACAACGAAAGGTAATTCAGCCGAAATAAGAAAAAAAATAGCAGTGTGTTCCCGATCGTTGTGAGGTGTCTAGTTGGAAGATGAGATGCCGTTCCCCTCATTTATGTTATGCATACGATGGCAGTGGAGAAGACCCCAGACAGAGGAAAGAAGTCCGAATATCAGTGGATTAAGCATTAAATTGTGATGAGCTCAGGATCAACCATGCTCGCAGTCCGAGCAAATCCAGGTTGTGTTTTATTTTCCACTGTAGTGGAGACATCATTGTGAACCCTGAAGTGCAGTAGGCTCGGTCGGCAGGGCTTAGCCCTAACAAGCTAATTAAGGTCTGAGACCTTGGTCAACGTTATCTCAGAGCTCAAATCTCTTGCGGTGCCCAAACTTTTGAATGGTGCTCCTTTCCTATTTTTCACTGTAAAATTGTACAAAACAGAAATAATATACTAAACTTGCTTAAAATGTTGAAAAAAAGTTTCATCTATAACTTTATGACTTCTGGAGATCATTTCAAATTCTCTTCACGTAAATATTCACAGTAACAGAAATTTTGACCAGTGGTGCCCCCAACTTTTGCAAGCCAATGTATGTCGCTAATAATTGTTTAGCTTCGCTGTGAAGCACTTCCTGATCCTCCGCTTCAAGGAGAGAATGACAGATTCTCCGCTGATATCGGAAATGTTCCATGCTCGGCAATTTCCTGGTGAAACACTTGTGCAGCGGCTCCACAGCAATCACGTCCATCACTCACGGGGAGCAGAAAATCAGACTACTATTATATATTATTGCATCATGACTTTTCCCGTCCGTGACGGCATCTGTTCAGAACATATTGGATGCCCCATTGTAAATCTGCTTCCATACCTTTATTGATGTTTGGACTTCCATTTCTTTCTTCGTGTCCACATTAGCACTCCCGAGAACCCCGTCACTTTTTGTAAATATCCCAGCCATACTCACCCATGGAAGGTAACCTCGTACCTCAATATTGACCCCGGTCTGCCCTTCGCTGACTAGCTGACACAATGACCAATTTAATCCCACAACCGACGACCCATTGAGTGAAGGGCTCTTCTCATGAGTCATTCTGTTCAGACCATTCAATATATAGTTAAATCGAGGTGGCATATTAGGAACATAAAAACAGAATAAACAATGTTGTGTTGTGTTTACACTGGAAGTGTCAAATAGACAAATGCCATTGTCTACAACACTATCAACCACGCTAGCAATTTAACGCATCTGCCAAACAATTGTTGTTACAAATGCAATGAATGCAGATGCTATGTCGGTTTAAACATATACACAAATTCGAGGGTCATGTGTACGGCGGTTGAATTACTTTGCTTCATACCGGTGCGAGCATTGCTGGCCGCTGGTTTACTACACGAAAGACTGCATGCATATGAATTGTATTCACATATAATAAGCTGGGAGTATCTCCGCAGGTCAGGCAGCATCTATGGAAATGAACAAACAGATGACGGTTCGGGCCAAGACACTTCATCAGGGGGTAGAAAGGAAGGAGGAAGATGGCAGAATAAGAACCTCTTGGGGAGAGGGAAAGACAAGCTAGAAGGGAATGGGTGTTGCCAGGTTGGCGAAATAACAGTCTGGGTGATGATAGGTGAACAAGGCAAAGGGCTGCAGAAGAAGGAAGCTGATAGGAGAGGAGAGTGGATCCAAGGAAAAGGGAAGGAAGAGGGGCGTCATGAGAAGGCGATAGGCAGATCAGGCGGAGCGATAAGAGGCCGAAGTGGGGAAAGGAAGGAGGGGAAAATACCGGAACTCAACGGAAATCGATGTTCTTGCCATGAGATTACAGGCTACCTGGACGGAATTTGAGGTGTAGCACATCCGGCCTGAGAGTAGCCTCATTGTGGCACGAGAGGAAGTCACGGGTCGACATATCGGACCGTGAACGGGGATCGGAAAGAAAATGGTTTGCCACTGGGAAATCTCGCTTCTGTTGATGGAGGTGAGGAGCGACGAAGTGTTAATTAATTTGAAGAAAGGTCTTGGCCAGGAAGGTCGACAGATTAATCATTTCCAAAGATGCTGTCTGACCTGTTGAGTTCCTCCAGCATTTTGTGCGTGTTGCAGTAAATTTGATTAAACGTTTACGTGCAATCAGTATCTGTGTAAGCCTGGATGTGATATCAGTTTAAGGTTCTTCACTATGTTACAGGAACGTACAAATATCTTATTCTTTATTTTATATTTCTATTGCAAGATCTATAACCGATACAGTTCCCAGAGAGAAACAGAACAGCCCATTGACAGTTTAACATTGGTCTATGGTGACAAAGTCCATGGATCCTCGGAATGGACAAGATCAACAATAACAGTCGTGAAACCGAGAGATGAGTCTGCGATTGTCTCACAACAACATTCACTGACATCTCCAATCGTAATTTCTTCATCTTTGAGATGTTGTAATTTCGTGTCAAGCTTTTCATACTTCTTTTACTGGGATTTTACTTGAATTACATCATGTTTATTTTAACCCCAGCTGTTGGAAAACACGTCAGTCTTGTGTGATATTAAATAGTTCGTGGGATGGAGCGAGTATAAATGAATGACCGTGGAGATTCGTCAGCTCAGAGCTTCTCCAGCGAGATCGCGGACAGCTAGAAGACAGGGTGAATCTCAGAGAGCATGCGTGAAACCTTTTACCGTGTGAGGAATATATGGTACTTGGTCATTGCCGTGACCGGTGTTCCTGGTAAGAGCACAAGCAAATTAACATTTTAAGTTTTGTGTGCGCGGTCCGTGGACTCGTTCAGTGACCGACAGCGCTGTGATGTCGGAGTGTCAGAGAGTGCGGTGTTCACATTGCGACCAATCTCTGTGTTCGTTCAGAAGCTCCCTTGCTTTTTAATTCATGGCTTCTGCTGGAAGTAAACCGGCAGCTGAAGCGGCCGAAGAGAGGAAGATAGGGTAGATGGATTCATATTGTAGATTCATAGCAGGCAGTTGTGATTTATCAATGCAAAGCCGCTGTCAAGTAAACCCCGATAATCCAGCGCGCTGGCCACCTTTACGGCTATTTGCTTTTATACCGTTTCATTAGAGCAACGTGCTTTAAATTCAAAATTCAAGGTATTGCGCTCTGATTAGAGAAATACCTGCAAATTTGAAGGGAACGCGGGAAGCGAATGGACTTTGAGATTCAGGGGAGAGTGGTCGATTGCATTTGTAAGTCAGACTCTGAATATAAGTCAAGTAAGGGCCTGTGTGCGTGTTTTGTACCAGGGTTTATTTCCACGCCCTGTTATCCGTGAAGTGAAGCAGGAGTTAAGAGCAAGCCCAGCGGTGTCCGTTAGGGGTCAGATGGGGTAAGGTGCACGCGATATTCCGTGCTTGTACAATATGCTTTGAAACATTTAGAATTATGCTGAAGTAATTCGGAGCGACCCCAAAGGAGACAGATCTTTTGGAGTACCTACACTGTCTTTGATGATATAAGCACCAGCGTGCTAAATACTTTATAGTTCAGCGGGTCAAGCATAAACCTCAAAAACGAAAATTGAAACTCTCTGATCAGATTCGTTGAGAGTGTGTGAAGGAACCCCGGCCAAGGGTAGTTGCGGAATTTAAAAGAAGCCATCCAAGCGGAGGTGGGGGGGGGAGGTGCTGTGTGCGGGTGATAAACGGGGGGTCAAGAAGGAGACGCAGGCATTGGAACGGTGGAAATGAATTTGCTTTGAACTTTGTAGATGGACAGAGGTGGAGGGAGCGGGACTTCGCTGCACAGTGAGAGTGCCAGGACATAGGTGACAGGAACGCGGTAATCAGCATCGCTGAGAAAGTTGCCGAGGTACCCAGGTTTTACACATCAGTCCAAAACCTGACGGGGGGAGATTTATATTGATTTCTCTCAAGCGCTCTCGGCGATCCGTTGATACCGCCTCCTTCCCAAACCCTGTTCCTTTTCCAGTATAGTGTACCTTCTCCGTTCACCCCGCATGCATTCGTGAGAGGGATCTGAGATTCCCGCATTACTCCTTTTAAACCCCCAGAAATGAGTTGTCTGCACAGTTTGATTGTTCTCAATTTCCAGCTTGTCTCTGCCCTGAGACCCACTGATAGGTGAGACAGTAATTCACTCATTCTGTTTGCTGTTCCCCCAGTGAATTTAGTGGCGATTGCGATCCTGTCCCGGGGAAAGTGCGGCCTCTCCACCTGCACCACTCGCTACCTGGTGGCCATGGCAACGGCGGATCTACTAACCATCATCTTTCAGGTCATATTGTGGCGTGTCAGTTATTATTACTTCCCCGGGACTTTCCTGGACATCACCCCCGTGTGCAGTGTGATCGCTGCACTGGCACAGGCAGCTACTGACTGTTCTGTCTGGTTCACCGTCATGTTTACATTTGATCGGTTTGTCGCCATCTGTTGTCAGAAGCGGAAAGCGAAGTATTGCACCGGGAAAACTGCGGCTGTGCTTCTGACGACAACCGGTCTTCTGTTCTGTTTTAAGAATGTGCCCATCTTCTTTACATTTCATCCTGTGAACGTGATTGACAATATACCCTGGGACTGTATTGTGAAGCCGAGCTACTGTACGGATCCAGGGTGGGTGGGATATGAGTGGTTTTCTACCGTTCTAACGCCATTACTGCCTTTCCTATTAATACTACCGCTCAACGCTCTGACAGTCAGACACATTTTAGTGACGAGTCGCGTCCGTAAGGGACTGAGCGGTCAGAGCAAGGCGGAGAAACGCAGTGACCCGGAGTTGGAGAGCAGAAGGAGGTCTGTGATCTTACTTCTCTCCATCTCCGGAAGCTTCATCATCCTGTGGTCGGTGAGTGTTGCTGAATTCCTTTATTACATCATTGCCGGGTTGGATCCAAATAATTACAACGATTCGGAATACATACTTCAACATTCTGGATTCATGCTGATGATATTAAGTTGCTGCACAAACACGTTTATTTATGGGGTGACTCAGTCCAAGTTCAGAGAGCAGTTCCTCAGCGCAGCGAAATATCCGCTCACGTCAATTATTCAACTAATTAATGAACGGAATATCTAAGGTCTTCTCAGAGGCCGTCGCAGTGTTTTCATCTTGTTACTATGGAACTGACGGTCACCGGAGAACGAGGCAGAGGTGAGAAATAAACTGTTTTATAGCCCGAGATAGACACAGCACGGGAACAGACTCTTCGGCATCCGCAGCCCGCGACCTCCACCTCCTAACAGTTACTCAACTCATTCCAGCATTTTCTTCACCATAATCCCGCTCCCGTTACAACCACACCCCTTTAGACAATGATATGGCTGTTCAGGATCTGAGGACATTTAAGACCAAATCGGCAGATATGTAAGTCAATCGTTACTTTAGTCTTTGGCTCAAGAATACAACGAAAAAGAAAATCAGCAGTCCGCACGAAATTACAGTAAACCTTACACTTGTCCTTCGCGTTAGAAAACCCTGTTGTGGAGAAATATTTAACACCGCAGAAATCATGCATTCTGATTATAATTGTGCAAATTCCTATGGAAAGCCCAGATGCCCACTCTGCTCCAGGGAAAGATTGTCATCTCACCTGACGATTTCGATTCAATTTCCACTCGAGGAAACTGCATGTCGAATCTCCTCTGCATTCACTCCAGTACAGTCGCAAGTTTATTATCACTTTTCTCAGCAAAAACTGGTAAAGCCTGAAGTATGGACATGGGAAAGCGCACCCATTTCTCAATTGCTAGCAACTTTCGGACTATTCTCGTGGTGATTAACATTGTGGCTTTAGAGAGATTTACATAGATTTTGCCGGGTAATAATTCAATGTCATTGTGTGGTGACTTAGGGATAATACCAGTTGTAGATATTAGTATTGGGACAATGTTTACCCTGTTCGTGTACTATGGATTTTCTATTTCCCCTTTCAAGTCAGCATATTCCGGGTATCTTCGCTTTTCGATTTTCTGTAAGTGGTGTGTTAACTGGAATGGTTGTATCTATTAAGTACGTTGTTCTTGCTTCTTTATCCTGTAATATTATAACCGGAAGGACATCATGTATTGCAATGCTCATGGACCAGAATCTTTCATTTCCCTCTTTCACGCCAGCATAGTTCAGATGACTCTCCCTTACTGATTTCTGTGGTGTTCTCCGTGTTTTGGATAGCCATGCCTATTTATAGTTGATTTTACTGGTTTACCCTGCAATATTATGTCCGGACGGGGATCGGGTACTGCCCTATCTGCAATGAACGACCAGTCATAATATAATTGTAGGACTCGGCCGCTGAATCTGTATTTATACTAATGTATGGTACTTTCAGTATCAGGCGTTTGTATTGTAAAGCACGGTTTTGGTGAATAACTCTTACCACTGCTTTCTGCCTGTGTAAGAAATCAGACTGAATTAAACTAACCACCTGACACCCTTTTCCCACAAGCAACCACTCCGTTTCTGGAAGGAGGTCTCCAACATTGAAACAGGCGTTGGATGCTTCCTGTCGACATCTACACTGCTCCGATTGAGGGGATGTCGATAGAAGGTCATGTTCATCTATTGGTTAACCATTTCATCCATGGCGACATTGTAGAAGTAGCTTCACTGTTTCTGACCTGTGGAGTGTGTGATGGGACGGTGTGGAGGGAGCTTCACTTAGTGTCTGACAACGGGAGTGTGCGATGAGACAGTGGGGAGGGAGCTTCACCCTGTGTCTGACCCCGGGATTATTTGAAGCGAGGATGAGGAAAGAGCGTCACTTTGAGTTTGACCCCGGGTGTGAGAGATTGGACGGTGTATACGGAATTTCACTCTGCGTCTGACCCGGAGGAATGAGTGATGGATGATGCGGATGGAGCTGCTCTCTGTTTCGGACACAAGGAGTGTGGGATGGGATGGTGCGGATGGAGCTACTCTCTGTTTCGGACACAAGGAGTGTGGGATGGGATGATACGGATGGAGTTGCTCTCTGTTTCGGACACAAGGAGTGTGGGATGGGATGATGCGGATGGAGCTGCTCTCTGTTTTGGACACAAGGAGTGTGGGATGGGATGATGCAAATGGAGCTGCTCTCTGTTTCGGACACAAGGAGTGTTGGATGGGATGGTGCGAAGGGAGCTTCACTCTCTGTCAGGCCCCGGGCGTGTTTGATGGGATGATGCGGACCGACTTTCACTGTGTTTGTGATCCCTGGAATGCTGAATGGAACGTGCAGGGAGTTTCACTCAGTGTCTGAGGAGACGAGGTCGAATGAGCTTCACTGTGTGTCTGACCCGGTGAGTGATGCGAGGATGAGGAATGAGCCTCACTGCGGGGCTGCCTCAATGTCACAGCGTTCGGCTGGAGCCGGGTCCGATGGTACAGTTGGGAACGAAACTCGGAGCGCGGCAGTTAAAGGGGAGGATGGCTTTAAAGGGGACGGCGGGGAAGCGGCCAAAATGTCCCAATCCCAAACCACGGTTCACACTTTCGGATGTTCACAATCTCACTCTCAGTCCGGGTCTGGGTTCCTGCAGAGATCTCAGTTCCTTCTTCCATTTCTGACTGAACTGATTGTACTGCAGATTGAAACAGATGGAAGGATACAGATGAAATAAACATATTACACAACAGTGTCAGTAACAGGACAGTGGGTAATGTTTCAATAACACACATTGACAAATATTGCCAGAAAACCCACGGATCGGTTGAAATTTTATCGCATTATTAACACAAATACTCATCCGATCGGGAGGGTCTGTATGAGGCGGTGGAGAGCGGGGAAAGATCGGTCTGTTAGCCAGTTTGAATCCAGATCCTGCACCGTCAGTGATAGGTTTGTACTGAGAGCGGGGACGAGATCCTCGGCACCAGAATCTGTGAGACAGACATCCCTCAGCCTGAAGATGAGAGAGAGTGGGGGTGAAGGACACAGAGAGACAGGAGACGGTAAAATCCCCAGTGTTTATCAGCAGCACAATTACTGATCACATTTATGTTCAGTGTCAGACACCCAGTGACTGTAAACACAATCTCCCACAGTCTGGTACTTACCACAGTTTCTTTATTTTACACACAGGGTTACTCAGAGCCGCAGACACCAATTATACTCCAGAATCTCCCAGGTTATTATCACTTAGGTTCAGGTCCGTTAGTGATCCTATTGTACTGAGAGCGGAGACAAGATCCTTGGCACCAGAATCAGTGAGACCGACATTGAACAACCTTGAGATGAGAGAGAGTGAGGGTGAAGGACACAGAGAGACAGGAGACGGTACAAATCCCCTGTGGTTATCGGTTGCACAATTAGTGATCACATAAATATTCAGTGTCAGACATCCAGTGACTGTAAACACGATGTCCCAAAGTCTGGTACTTACCACAGATTCTGTATTTTACACTCCGGGATCCTCAGAGACGCAGACCACTGTTTCAATCCTGAATCTCCCATTTTCTTTTCACTTAGGTTCAGCGTCGTCAGTAACCCAGTGAGACGGGTGGTCAACAGCACTGAACACCCTGGGAGCAGCTTGCCCTGGATTAAACTGTACACAATGTCAGGCATCTTGCACCGGAATTCAGGATCTGTGCATGTGTATTGGGGTTCTCTGTCTCTTCGGCTGTCAGCGAAATAAATTTTGTCATTGAATTCATCAAAACCATCCAATATGAAGAACAACACCTCTGGGTTGTGTTCTATTTGAAGGCTACGGATGTGTTCATTAATTATACGCCGACTCTGAGACGGGTATCAGTAATATCTGACAACGTAACGTGCCAACACCGTCAGGCTGTATAAACGTTAAAGTGACAGACTCAGTCCAGACTCCGTGTGGAAGGAAATGTGCAAAATCTTCATGAAGCTCGACATTCCCCGTGACGCCGCTAGTTACTCCATTCTGTAGATACTGAACCGGGTCAATAACTTTACTGGGTGTTTTTTATAGGCGACCCAATAGTAACAGGGACATCGAGGAGCAGATAGGGAAACCGATCCTGGAAAAGTCTAAGAAGAACAGAGTTGATGGGAGATTTTAATGTCCCCAATATCGATTGGCATCTCCTTAGAGCTAGGGGTTTAGATGGAGTGGAGTTTGTTAGAACATAGAACATAGAATAGTACAGGACATTACAGGCCCTTCGGCCCACAATTTTGTGCCGACCCTCAAACCCTGCCTCCCATATAACCCCCCACCTCAAATTCCTCCACATACCTGTTTGGTAGTCTCTTAAACTTCACTAGTGTATCTGCCTCCACCACTGACTCAGGCAGTGCATTCCACGCACCAACCACTCTCTGAGTGAAAAACCTTCCTCTAATATCCCCTTTAAACTTCCGTCCCATGACCTGAAAGCCATGTCCTCTTGTACTGAGCGGTGGTGCCCTGGGGAAGAGGCGCTGGCTGTTCACTCTGTCTGTTCCTCTTAATATCTTGTACACCTCTATCATGTCTCCTGTCATCCTCCTTCTCTCCAAAGAGTAAAGCCCTCGCTCCCTTAATCTCTGATCATAATCCATACTCTCTGAACCAGGCAGCATTCTGGTAAATCTCCTCTGCACCTTTTTCAATGCTTCCATGTTAGGTGTGTTCAGGAAGGATTTTTGACACAATATGTAGAAAGCCTATGAAGAAATGTGGCAAAAATTCAATAAGATTTGTCAAACATGACCTTCCACGCACAAATCTATGTTGACTGTTCCTAATCAGACCCTGTCTATACAGATAATTATATGTAACATCTCTAAGAATACTGTCCATTAATTTACCGAGCCTGTGACGTCTGAGAATGTCAAATACGTCCCCACCCCCGAGTGTTCCGACTTCCTTGAGATGTTTAGTAAATAGATAGTGTATTTAGTAACTAGATGGTACACAATGCTATATAGTGAGGGTACCTCGATGACAGTTTGATCTTATCTAACAGGTGTGAAGAAAATATAACACGTGTAAGGCTGGTTATTCGGAGACTGTTAAAACTCGCCTGTTTGTGAAATTAGACTGAGATCCGCGACCCCAAGTACTCTTCTTTGGGATTTGTCACATTGATTTATGTATTTTATGTGTGTTTGTAATGGCTAGATCTATTAAATAAGTTGCCCTTGCTTGTTTATCCTGTACTACTGCACCGACCAGTTATTATGGATTGTCCAATCTGCAATAGGTTGATCTGACATAATATAATTTGTGGTATTTTGACTCTAAAAATGGATCAAATTGTATGCATGTGCGGTGTGACTTCATTTCCAGGTTTGCATTTTAAAGCCAGATTTAGATGAATGATGTTTGCATTTGATTGTGGCTGTGTAACTATTCAGATTGGGTTGAGCGGTTACAGGGTCCTGTAATGCTTTCGATTGTCTATGTTTTTTTTCTTGGCATTTTTGAAATTTATCGAGCTTGCTTAGATCGCGGGGATGTCTTCCATGAAGAACCATGCTCTTCCATTGGCTCACTTTTTCTTTAATAGTGGTAATTACGGGGCTGTAGCTTAGGAGAAAATGGCGTCTAACGGCGACTCATTTGTTTGCATCTTCGGAGGCAGCTCTATTTCTGTCTTTAATACCTCTCCTGTTCCCTTTTAGGTTTTTTTTTTGAAGATCCTGGCCTGGCGTTAGAAGCTGTCTTCGATTATTTGCGGGAATGGGACCCGCCATCGGGGTCTCACGACTGGCCGTTCTTCCTCTCGGCCTAGAAGATTAGGGCGCCTTCGGAGCTTCCGGATTTCGTGGCCCTGGAAGCGGGCGGACTCGAGTTTGGTGCTTCTACAGGAAATCGGTGTCTCCTGATCGGCAGAAGATCGAAAGCAGCGAGTTGGCTATTGGCTGTCTGCCTGGAGACCCGAGTTCTTTGGGCAGAAAAAGTGAAGCAACAGATTATTAACACCATAAATCAGCGAGTGTTTGTGTCTCGGGGCCAACTCTTTTTCCCTTATTAGGGAGAGAGAGAGAGCCTGTGGTATGTCGAATCACCGGGTGAACAAATAGTCTTTGGGGTACTGCAAGTCTGTGTCTTTATTGATGTTTCGCTGCACGTTTGAATGCTAGCTGGGGGCGCCTATCTTTTTTTTGCGGGTGGTGTAGGGTGGGATCTTTGCTTTGCTGCTGCTTACGCGTGGGAGGGAGGAGCTGCGGGGAATGTTGTAACATTTAACTGTCATTCACTCTTTGGGACACTCTACTGTTTTCGAGGATGGTTCTGAAGAAAAACAATTTCAGCATGCATATTGTACACATTCCTCCGATATTAAGTATAATCTGCTTTTGAAACCTTTGAAACTTTTGACTTTTCTCGGATGTGCTCTCACTTAAATTTAGTAGCGTACTCTTCTTATCAGAATTGCAATGCTCTCAAGGAGGGCCTATATTATTCTTATTATTTACTATGTTTGTATTTGCACATTTTGTTGTATTTTGCACTCGTTCGCTTAGCGTTGTTGGTGCGTACATTCATTGATTCGGTTATGGTTACTGGGTTTATTTGAGTATGCCCGCAAACATGTGGCTAGTCGTTTCCACCTATATGGTGACATGTGTCTACTTCCGTAATAAATTTACTTTGAACTCTGAATATGGTCATCCCTGTTTAAATTGATCCGAGAGGACCAGCTGTTCGTCGCCTTCAAAGTGAAATCCTCCCTGTCAACTACTGTCATGTTCGCCGCAGTCGGTGGTACAACTCTCTTCCTCACTTAATTTCCTCTTGAGCAGCGCATTCGGACCCGGTAAGCCTGAGATGCCAATCGTACTCATACGTCAAACACACTTCCATAACTAAGTGTCCATAATACTGTCATTCACAACCACCTGCAGATTTTAGGGGACACACTAGTCTCAGAGATGAAGAGAATAGCGTTAGTAATTGAAATAAATCCGCCAAAGGACTATAAATACTATAGTTATATGATATTGTAATAATAAAGTGCATATTAAAATAAATAGAAATAGTATATAAATATAATAGATTATAAATATCCCTAAATAATATTTAGGGAAGACGATTGCAAAACATCGCTCTGTCTTCCAATAGACTGTACCATAAAGCCCGTCGTTATTAAAAAAGACATTTATAATTGAAACTTGGTGCTAATAATGTAATTTCAGTTTAATAATGTAATAATGTAAAGACTGCATTTCAGTTTGACAAGGTGACTGACGTACTTTAGACTCAGGGATATTTATTTACTCCCCATGAAGCTGCGTCTGGTTACATCAACAAAATTTGTATATCTTACCCGATTAAAACGGAATCTTAGCTTGTCTGTGCGTTAAGTCTTCGTGATTATGGATTCGATTAAACATAAACGTGCATTTGATGTCAAGATTAGAATAATATTGTTGGTGAATGTGTAAAAATGATTCAAGTCCAATAATTAAAAAAACTAAAAATGCATTAAATATCTACTACTGTGTGCGTGTGTGTGTGTGGGTGTGTGTGTGTGTGTTTGTGTGTGTGTGTGTGTGTGTGTGTGTGTGTGTGTGTGTGTGTGTGTGTGTGTGTCTGTGTGTGTGTGTGTGTGTGTGTGTGTGTGTGTGTGTGTGTGTGTGTGTGTGTGTATTGACAAGAATAATCATTGCTAGTGGAGACGGGATGTCGCAACGTGCAGAATTACGACCATATAGTTTCAGCTATTTCATTAGATCTTGACCTCAGAATTTTACTGTGCAGCGTATTCGACTTGCAGTAGTCTGTATTTCTCACGGGCATTTTATTTTCCTCCAAAATTCAAAAGACTTTCGGGGAGCCATTCCAGGTTGCTTCGTTCGCGGCCACTAGTAGTTTGTTGATTAGGTTCCACTTAAAAGTCCTCCACAGCCTGATCAAATTTTATATCGGTTGTGGGAAAAACGACACAGCGACCTTGAGATTGGATGACACAGGAGCCGGATGATCTTGTGAACGTAACTAGAGAGCTTTGGATCAGGATGAACTCAAATGCAGAGTCAAGTCTGGAATTAGCTCAGACTCAGACTCAAAATTAACAAAACGATGCAAACACAATCCATTGGTGAAATCTCAAACAGTAACACGAAAAATGTAACTCTTCCGATTGAGCCCTGAGCGCTCAGTACGAGGACTTCACGCAGGGAATTTCCATGAATAAACATGACAGCAATAATAGGCAGTCTGATAAGGGAGAACGGCATTCATACTTTTACATTATTACGTTGTATGTCCAGACGCCACATTGGGGGTGAGAACTTGTATTTTCATTTGAGTTGATTGTCCACTCACTGTGTTTCATTTTCTCAGCCAGCTCAAGTGAACCTTCACTTCATTGTTGTACTCCATGTCCAACAAACCATATATCATCAATACTGTTAAAACTGGGACAGCAAGTGAGGGATTACACTCTGCCGACTCACTGTCTACTGGATCATGAAATTCAGTCGGCCTTTGTAAATACCCTTGAAGTGACAATTGAATGATGAACTGACGTCACTCCCATGTCACAGCGTATCTACCTTGTGGATATCAATCCGGTAAGATGGAGAAAAGAAGTATTTAAATATTCAAAACGGCTTCTCATTGTCTGCACTCTTGTGAAGTGCGCTTGATCAAAGTCACAATATCTGGGAAGAAGTAGATGAACGATATATAGTTACACAGACAGACAGACAGAGAAACAGGCAGGCAGAGGACAGGCACACCGGCAGACGGCCAGATAGTTGGAGAGATAGATGGATAGATAGGTAGATGTGCAGACACGCATATCGACAGACGAACATACATGTTGTCCAGAAAACTATAATCTGCAAATCAGTGAACAGAAACAAGGCAAAGGCAATGGAAATAGACAAAGAAGATGCTTTTGTTCTTGTCATGTGATCGCAGGAATGGAGGTCCGTTCTCAGGGATGGCTTCATCAAAACAACTACAGGTGGACACAATGAGTGGTTTTGTTTTTGATGATCAAAAGCAAACCTTTTTCAGGTGAGAAATAACAGCCTGTGACCTGGTGGTCTGCGCCGAGTGTTTGACTTGAACCAGTCTGAGTTGGGAAGGACAAAATCAGTTACCAAGATCACATGTCGGGGGAAAGGACCATAAATTTTGAGTGAACGAAATTGAAAACTATTCGATTAATGTGATAAGGGAAAGATAGGAATAGAGGTTTTCAGGAGTACACGCAGCGACAACTCTGTGGAGACCAGCCATCGCGGAAGTGAATGACCCAAAGTTGGGATATTGAAGGTTATATCAGGATGACGAGGAGCGCCCGGCTAGCGTGGATTAATTTCCCCCAATATTACCTTTCCCATGCGTTGACTCTTTGTGTCGGGTACAAACTTACAGGGCGCACACACAGGTAATTACTCTTCTTTTATAACACAGTCGCTTTCCACAATGTGCATTTCATCCTCGAGGAACTCTCTCGATTTTTTGGATGTTATTCACCTGTCATTACACCACGTCAACCAGGGTCTCGGCCCGAAACGTCGACAGCGCTTCTCACTATAGATGCTGCCTGGCCTGCTGTGTTCCTCCAGCAATTTGTATGTGTGGGTGTTTGAATTTCCAGCATCTACAGATTTCCTCGTGTTCGCACATCAACCAATTCCTCCACTTCCATAGATCGGCCTGTTTCGGCCTCAGGTATTTTACAATGTAGACCAAATTATTTTTCCCAAAAGTGAGTATCAAAATATGTCATTCCAAGGTGTGAAAGAGAAGAATTGTTATAACACCTCCAAAGTAGCAGAGTCTGTATAAAGTGAATCCCCATTAACCCTAACTCACGGGATTGAGTCAAGGGTGCAAGTGTGCCAATTTTCAACATGGAGATGACAGGGCGGTGAAAGATCAATTAGACCATGGAACTGTATGAGAAATACTGGCCGTTATTTACGATTATATGGTACCGGGGCAGGAAGGGGTCATGGGCATCATCGGAGTAACAACGAAAGATATTTCAGACGGAATAAGAAAAAAAAAACAGCAGTGTGTTCCCTATCGTTGTGAGGTGTCTAGTTGGAAGCTGAGATGCCGTTCTCCTCATTTGTTTTATGCCTACGATGGCAATGGAGAAGACCCCAGACAGAGGAATGAAGTCCGAATATCAGTGGATTAAGCATTAAATTGTGATGAGTTCAGGATCAACCACGCTCGCAGTCCGAGCAAATCCAGGTTGTGTTTTATTTTCCAATGTAGTGCAGACATCATTGTGAACACTGAAAGTGCAGTAGGCTCGGTCGGCAGGGCACAGCCCCAACAAGCTAATTAAGGTCTGAGACCTTGGTCAAAGTTATCTCAGAGCTCAAATCTCTTGCGGATCCCAAACTTTTGAATTGTGCTCCTTTCCTATTTTTCACTGTAAAATTGTACAAAACAAAAATAATATACTAAACTTGCTTAAAATATCAAAAAAAAGTTTCATCTTTAACTTTATGACTTCTGGAGATCATTTCAACTTTCCTTCACTTAACTATTCACAGTAACATAAATTTTGATCGGGGTGCCCCCAAACTTTTGCACGCCGCTGTATGTCGCTAATAATAGTTTAGCTTCTGTGTGTAACACCCCCTGGTCCTCCGCTTCAAGGAGAGAATGACAGATTCTCCGCTGATATCAGAAATGTTCTATGTTCGACAATTTCCTGGTGAAACACTTGTGCAGCGGCTCCTCGGCAATCACGTCCATCACTCACGGGGAGCAGAAAAATAGAATATATTATATATTATTGCATCATGACTTTTCCGTCCGTGACGGCGTCTGTTCAGAACGTATTGGATGCCCCATTGTAAATCTGCTTCCATACCTTCATTGATGTTTGGACTTCCATTTCTTTCTTCGTGTCCACATCAGCACTCCCGAGAACCCCGTCACTCTTTGTGAATATCCCAGCCATACTCACCCATGGAAGGTAACCTCGTACCTCAATATTGACCCCTGTCTGCCCTTCGGTGACTAGCTGACAAATGACTAATTTAATCCCACAACCGACGACCCATTGAGTGAAGGGCTCCTCTCATGAGCCATTCTGTTCAGACCATCCAATACATAAGTAAATCGAAGTGGCATATTAGGAACATAAAAACAGAATAAACAATGTTGTGTTGTGTTTACAATGGAAGTGTCAAATAGGCAAATAACTTTGTCTACAACACTATCAACAACGCTAGCAATTTAGCGCATCTGCCAAGCAATTGTTGTTACTAATGTAATCAATGAAGATGTTATATCGGTTTAAACATATACACAAATTCGAGGGTCATGTGTACGGCGGTTGAATTACTTTGCTTCATACCGGTGCGAGCATTGGTGGCTGCTGGTTTACTACACGAAAGACTGCATGTATATCAATTGTATTCACATATAAAACGCTGGGGGATCTCCGCAGGTCAGGCAGCATCTATGGATATGAACGAACAGACGACGTTTCGGGCAAAGACCCTTCATCAGGGGGTAGAAAAGAAGGAGGAAGATGGCAGAATAAGAACCTCCTGGGGAGAGGGAAGGGCAAGCTAGAAGGGAATGGGTGTCGCCAGGTTGGCGAAATAACAGTCTGGGTGATGATAGGTGGAGAAGTCAAAAGGCTGCAGAACAAGGAAGCTGATAGGAGAGGAGAGAGGATCCAAGGAAAAGGGAAGGAAGAGAGGCATCATGGGAAGGCGATGTCCGTTAGGGGTCAGATGGAGTAAGGTTCACGCGATACTCCGTTCTTGTACAATATGCTTTGAAACATTTAGAATAATGTTGAAGTAATTCGGAGCGGCCCCAAAGGAGACAGACCGTTTGGAGTACCAACACTGTCTTTGATGATATAAGCACCAGCGTGCTAAATACTTTAAAGTTCAGCGGGTCAAGCATAAACCTCAAAAACGAAAATTGAAACTTTCTGATCGGATTCGTTGAGAGCGTGTGAAGGAACCCCGGACAAGGGTAGTTGCGGAATTTAAAAGAAGCCATCCAAGCGGAGGTGCGGGGTGGGGCGGGGGGGCGGGGGTGTCTCCGGGTGGTAAACGGGGAGTCAAGAAGGAGACGCAGGCATTGGAACGGTGGAAATGAATTTGCTTTGAACTTTGTAGATGGACAGAGGTGGAGGGAGCGGGACTTCGCTACACAGTGAGAGTGCCAGGACATAGGTGACAGGAACGCGGTAATCAGCATCGCTGAGAAAGTTGCCGAGGTACCCAGGTTTTACACATCAGTCCAAAACCTGACGGGGGGCGTTTTATATTGATTTCTCTCAAGCGCTCTCGGCGATCCGTTGATAACGCCTCCTTCCCAAACCCTGTTCCTTTTCCAGTATCGAGTACCTTCTCCGTTCACCCCGCATGCATTCGTGAGAGGGATCTGAGATTCCCGCGTTACTCCTTTTAAACCCCCAGAAATGAGTTGTCTGCACAGTTTGATTGTTCTCAATTTCCAGCTTGTCTCGGCCCTGAGAGCCACTGATCGGTGAGACAGTAATTCACTCATTCTGTTTGCTGTTCCCCCAGTGAATTTAGTGGCGATTGCGATCCTGTCCCGGGGAAAGTGCGGCCTCTCCACCTGCACTACTCGCTACCTGGTGGCCATGGCAACGGCTGATCTACTAACCATCATCTTTCAGGTCATATTGTGGCGGATCAGTTATTATTACTTCCCCGGGACTTTCCTGGACATCACCCCCGTGTGCAGTGTGATCACTGTCCTGGCAGAGGCAGCTACTCACTGTTCTGTCTGGTTCACCGTCATGTTTACATTTGATCGGTTTGTCGCCATCTGTTGTCAGAAGCGGAAAGCGAAGTATTGCACCGGGAAAACTGCGGCTGTGGTTCTGACAACAACCGGAGTTCTGTTCTGTTTTAAAAATGTGCCCGTCTTCTTCATATATCAGTCTGTGAAAGTTATTGAGAATATACCCTGGGACTGTATTGCGAAGCCAGGCTACCATACGGATCCCGGGTGGGTGGTATATGACTGGTTTACCATAGTTCTAATGCCATTACTTCCGTTCGTGTTAATACTACTGCTCAACGCTCTGACAGTCAGACACATTTTAGTGACCAGTCGCGTCCGTAAGGGACTGAGGGGTCAGAACAAGGCGGACAACCGCAGTGACCCGGAGTTGGAGAGCAGGAGGAGGTCTGTGATCTTACTTCTCTCCATCTCCGGAAGCTTCATCATCCTGTGGTTTGTGTATGTTGCCGAATTCCTTTATTACAGCATCGCCGGACTGGATCCAAATAATTACAACGATTCGGAGTACATACTTCAACATTCTGGACTCATGCTGATGATATTAAGTTGCTGCACAAACACGTTTATTTATGGGGTAACTCAGTCCAAGTTCAGAGAGCAAGTCATCAGCGCAGCGAAATATCCGCTCGCGTCAATTATTCAACTGATTAATGAACAAAATATCTAAGATCTTCACAGAGGCCGTCGCCGTGTTTTCATCTTGTTACTATGGAACTGACGATCACCGGAGAACGAGGCAGAGGTGAGAAATAAACTGTTTTATAGCCCGAGATAGACACAGCACCGGAACAGACTCTTCGGCCTCCACCTCCTAACAATTACTCAACTCATTCCAGCATTTTCTTCACCATACTCCCGCTCCCGTTACAGTCACACCCCTTTAGACAATGATAGGGCTGTTCAGGATCTGAGGACGTTTAAGACCAAATCGGCAGATATGTAAGCCATTCGTTACTTTTGCTCAAGAATAAAACGAAAAGGAAGTCAACATTCCGCACGGACTTACAGTAAACCTTACACTTGTCCTTCGCGTTAGAAAACCCTGTTGTGGAGAAATATTTAACACCGCAGAAATCATGCATTCTGCTGATAATTGTGCAAATTGCTATGGAAAGCCCAGATCCCCACTCTGCTCCAGGGAACGATTGTCATCTCACCTGACGATTTCGACTAAATTTCCACGGGAGGAAACTGCATGTCGAATCTCCTCTGCATTCACTCCAGTACAGTCGCAAGTTTATTGTCATTTTTCTCAGCTAAAACTGGTAAAGCCTGAGGTATGGACATGGAAAGCCTGTGTAAGAAATCAGACTGAATTAAACTGTTGCAGGATTGTGCAATGTGTTGGATAGCTTCTGTGTTTTCCTCGGCATTTTCTGCGTTTATCGTCTTGAATTTGTTGGCCTTTTATTGTGTAATTTGAATATTTTTGTGCTAACCACCTGACACCCTTTTACCACAAGCAACCACTCCGTTTCTGGAAGGAGGTCTCCAACATTGAAATAGGCGTTGGACGCTTCCTGTCGACATCTACTCTGCTCCCATTGAGGGGATGTCGATAGAACGTCATGTTCATCCATTGGTTAATCATGTCATCAATGGCGACGCTGTAGAAGTAGCTTCACTGTTTCTGACATGTGGAGAGTGTGATGGGACAGTGTGGAGTGAGATGTACACTGTGTCTGACCACGGGTGTGTGTGATGGGACGGTGAGGAGGGAGCTTCACCCTGTGTCTGACCCCAGGTGTGTAATGGGACGGTGGGGAGTGAGCCTCACTCTGTGTCTGACCCCGGATGTGTGTGAGGGGACGGTAGGGAGGGAGCTTCACCCTGTGTCTGACCCCGGGTGTGTAATGGGCCGGTGGGGAGGGAGCTTCATCCTGTGTCTGACCCCGGGACTGTTTGAAGCGAGGATGCGGAAAGAGCGTTACTTAGTGTTTGACCCAGGGTGTGAGTGATTGGACGGTGTATACGGAATTTCACTCTGCGTCTGACCCTGAGGAATGTGTGATGGATGATGCGGATGGAGCTGTTCTCTGTTTTGGACACAAGGAGTGTGGGATGGGAAGGTGCGGAGGGATCTTCACTCTCTGTCAGGCCCCGGGCGTGTTTCATAGGATGATGCGGACCGACTTTCATTGTGATTGTGATCCCCGGAATGCTTAATGGAACGTGCAGGGAGTTTCACTCAATGAATGAGGAGACGTGGTCGAATCAGCTTCACTGTGTGTCTGACCCCGTGAGTGATGCGAGGATGAGGAATGAGCCTCACTGCGGGGCTGTCTCAATGTCACAGCGTTCGGCTGGAGCCGGGTCCGATGGAGCAGGTGGGAATGAAACCCGGAGCGCGGCAGTTAAAGGGGAGGATGGTTTTAAAGGGGACGGCGGGGAAGCGGCCAAAACGTCCCAATCCCAAACCACGGTTCACACATTCAGATTTTCACAATCTCACTCTCAGTCCGGGTCTGGGTTCCTGCAGAGATCTCAGTTCCTTCTTCCATTTCTGACTGAACTGATTCTACTGCAGATTGAAACAGATGGAAGGATACTGATGTAATTAACATATTACACAGCAGTGTCAGTAACAGGACAGTGGGTTAATGTTTCAATAACACTAATTGAAAAGTATTGCCAGAAAACCCACGAATCGGCTGAAATTTTATCACATTATTAACACAAGCACTCATCCGATCGGGAGGGTCGGTATGAGGCGATGGAAAGCGGGGACAGCTCGGTCTGTTAGCCAGTTTGATCCCAGATCCAGCACCGTCAGTGATGGGTTTGTACTGAGAGCGGAGACGAGATCCTCGGTACCACAATCTGTGAAGCCGAAATTGTGCAGCCTGGAGATGAGAGAGAGTGAGGGTGAAGGACGCAGAGAGACAGGAGACGGTAAAATCCACAGTGTTTATCAGTAGCACAATTACTGATGACATTAATATTCTGTGTCAGACACGCAGTGACTGTAAACAAAATCTCCCACAGTCTGGTACTTACCACAGTTTCTGTATTTTACACATCGTGTTGCTCAGAGCCGCAGACACCAGTTTCACTCCTGAATCTCCCAGATTATTATCACTCAGGATCAGGTCCGTTAGTGATCCTATTGTACTGAGAGCGTAGCAGAGATCCTCGGCACCAGAATCAGTGAGACCGACTTTGAACAACCTTGAGATGAGAGAGAGTAAGGGTGAAGGACACAGAAAGACAGGAGATGGTACAAATCCCCAGGGCTTATCAGTAACACAATTACTGATCACATTAACATTTAGTGTCAAGCACCCAGTGACTGTAAACGCGATCTCCCTGTCTGGTACTTAACACCAGTGTCTGTATTTTACGCTCCGGGTTCCTCAGAGACGCAGACACCAGTTTCAATCCTGAATCTCCCAGTTTATTTCACTCAGGTTCAGCGTCATCAGTAACCCAGTGGGACGGGTGGTCACCAGCACTGAACACCCTGGGAGCAGCTTGCCCTGGATTAAACTGTTCACAATGTCAGACATCTTGCACCGGAATTCAGGATCTGTGCATGTGTATTGGGGTTCTCTGTCTCTTCGGCTGTCAGCGAAATAAATTTTGTCATTGAATTCACCAAAACCATCCAATATAAACACCACCTCTGGGTTGTGTTCTATTTGAAGGCTACAGATCTGTTCATTAATTATACGCCGTCTCTGAGACGGGTATCAGTAATATCTGATAACGTAACATGCCAACACCGTCAAGCTGTATAAACGTTAAAGTGACAGACTCAGTCCAGATTGCGTATACAAAGAAATGTGCAAAATCTTCATGAAGCTAGTCATTCCCCGTGACGCCGCTAGTTACTCCATTCTGCAGATACTGAACCGGGTCAAAAACTTTACTGGGTGTTTTTTATAGGCGGCCCAATAGTAACAGGGATATCGAGGCGCAGATAGGGAAACCGATCCTGGAAAGTTGTAAGAAGAACAGAGTTGTCGTGATGGGAGATTTTAATATCCCAAATATCGATCGGTATCTCCTTAGAGCTAGGGGTTTAGATAGAGTGGAGTTTCTTAGAACACAGAACATAGAATAGTACAGGACATTACAGGCCCTTCGGCCCACAATTTTGTGCCGACCCTCAAACCCTGCCTCCCATATAACCCCCCACCTTAAATTCCTCCATAGACCTGTCTAGTAGTCTCTTAAACTTCACTAGCGTATCTGGCTCCACCACTGACTCAGGCAGTGCATTCCACGCACCAACCACTGAGTGAAAAACCTTCCTCTAATATCCCCCTTAAACTTCCCTCCCATTACCTTAAAGCCATGTCCTCTTGTAATGAGCAGTGGTGATCTGGAGAAGAGGCGCAGGCTGTTCATTCTGTCTATTCCTCTTAATATCTTGTACCTTTCTATCAAGTCTACTCTCATCCTCCTTCTCACCAAAGAGTAAAGCCCTAGCTCCCTTAATCTCTGATCATAATCCATACTCTCTAAACCAGGCAGCATTCCGGTAAATCTCCTCTGTACCCTTTCCAATGCTTCCACGTTAGGTGTGATCAGGAAGGATTCTTGACACAATATGTAGAAAGCCTATGAAGAAATGTGGCAAAAAATTCAATTTGTCAGACATCACCTTCCACGCACTAATCTATGTTGATTGTTCCTAATCAGACCCTGTCTGTCCAGAAAATTACATATACCCTCTCCAAGAATAGTTTCCATTAATGTACCGAGTCTGTGACGTCTGATGATGTCAAATACGTCCCAACCCCGAGTGTTCCGACTTCCTTGAGGTGTTTAGTAAATAGACGGCAACCACACTACTGCGCCATCGGTGCCATGACAATGCTATATAGTGAGGGTATCTCGATGACAGTTTGATGTTTGCTAACCGGTGTGAGGAACATATAACAAGTGTAAGGCTGATTTTTCGGAGACTTAAGACTCGCCTGTTTGTGAAATTAGACTAAGATCCGCGTCCCCGAGTTCTCTTCTTTGGGATTGGTCACTTATTGATTTCTGCATTTTATGTGTGTTTGGAATGGCTAGATCTATAAAATAAGTTGCCCTTGCTTGTTTATCCTGTACTACTGCACCGACCTGTTATTATGGATTGTCCAATCTGCAATAGGTTGATCTGACATAATATAATTTGTGGTATTTTGACTCTAAAAATGGATCAAATTGTATGCCTGTAAGGTGTGACTTCATTTCCAGGTTTGCATTTTAAAGCCAGATTTAGATGAATGATGTTTGCATTTGATTGTGGCTGTGTAACTATTCAGATTGTGTTGAGCGGTTACAGGGTCCTGTAATGCTTTCGATTGTCTATGTTTTCTTTCTTGGCAATTTAATAATTTATCGAGCTTGCTTAGATCGTGGGGATGTTTTCCATGAAGAACCATGCTCTTCCATTGGTTCACTTTTTCTTTAATAGTGGTAATTACGGGGCTCTTGCTGAGGAGAAAATGGCGTCTAACGGCGACTCATTTGTTTGAATCTTCGGAAGTAGCTCTATTTCTGTCTTTAATATCTCTCTTGTTCCCTTTTAGGTTTATTTTGAAGCTCCTGGCCTGGCGTTACACGCTGACTTCGATTATTTGCGGGAATGGACCCGCCATCGGGGTCTCACGACTGGCCATTCTTCCACTCGGCCTAGAATATTAGGGCGCCTTGGGAGTTTCCGGATTTCGTGGCCCTGGAAGCGGGCGGACTCGAGTTTAGTGCTTCTACAGGAAATCGGTGTCTCCTGATCGGCAGAAGATCGAAAGCAGCAAGTTGGCTGTTGGCTGTGTGTCTAGAGACCCGAGTTCTTTGGGCAGAAAAAGTGAAGCAACAGATTATTAACACCATAAATCAGCGAATGTTTGAGTCTCGGGGCCAACTCTTTTTCCCTTATTAGGGAGAGACAGAGCCTGTGGTATGTCGAATCACCGGGTGAACAAATAGTCTTTCGGGTACTGCAAGTCTGTGTCTTTACTGATGTTTTGTTGCACTTTTGAATGCTAGCTGGGGGCGCCGATCATTTTTTTTTACTGGTGGTGTAGGGTGGGGTCTTTGCTTTGCTGCTGCTTACGCGTGGGAGGGAGGAGCTGCGGGGAATGTGCTTTGGGATTGTAACATTTAACTGCCATTCACTCTTTGGGACACTCTACTGTTTTCGTGGACGCTTCTGAAGAAAAACAATTTACGGATGTATATTGTACACATTCCTCCTTCATTAAGTATACTCTGCTTTTGAAAACTTTGAAACTTTTGACTTTTCTAGGATGTGCTCTCACTTAAATTTAGTAGCGTGCTCTTGTTAACAGAAGTGCAATGCTGTCAAGGAGGGCCTATATTATTCTTATTATTTACTGTGTTTGTATTTGCACTTTTTGTTGTATTTTGCCCTCGTTCGTTTAGCGTTGTTGTTGCGGACATTCATTGATTCGGTTATGGTTACTGGGTTTATTTGAGTATGCCCGCAAAAATGTGGCAAGTCGATTCCTCCTATATGGTGACATGTGGCTATTTTCGTAATAAATTTACTTTGAACTCAGAATATGGTCATCCCTGTTTAAATCGATCCGAGAGGACCAACCGTTCGTCGCCTTCAAAGTGAAATTCTCCCTGTCAACTACTGTCATGTTCGCCGCAGTCGGTGGTACATCTCTCTTCCTCACTTAATTTCCTCTTTAGCAGCGCATTCGGACCCGGTAAGCCTGAGATGCCAATCGTACTCATACGTCAAACACATTTCCATAACCAAGTGTCCATAATCCTGTCATTCACAACCACCTGCAGATTTTACAGTATTCACTAGTCTCAGAGATGAAGAAAATAGCGTTAGTAATATAAATAAATCCGGTAAAGGACTATAAATACTATAATTATATGATATTATAATATTACAATAAATATTAAAATAAATTTAAATATTATACGAATATAATAGATTATAAATATCCCTAAATAATATTTAGGGAAGACGATTGCAAAACATCGCTTTGTCTTCCAATAGACTGTAACATAAAGCACGTCGTCATTAAAAAAGAAATTTATAATTGAAACCTGGTGCTAATAATGTAAATTTTGCAGTTCAGTTTGACAAGGTGACTGACGTATTTTTAGACTCGGGGATATTTACTTACTCCCCATGAAGCTGCATCGGGTAGAGCAACAAAGTCCAACAATTAAAAAAACTAAAATGCATTAAATATCTACTACAGTGTGTGTGTGTGTGTGTGTGTGTGTGTGTGTGTGTGTGTGTGTGTGTGTGTGTGTGTGTGTGTGTGTGTGTGTGTGTGTCTGTGTGTGTGTGTGTGTGTTTGTGTGTGTGTGTTTGTGTATTAACAAGGATAATCATTGCTAGTGGAGACGGGATGTCTCAACGTGCAAAATTACGACCATATAGTTTCAGCTATCACATTAGATCTTGACCTCAGAATTTTACTGTGCCGCGTATTTGACTTGCAGTAGTCTGTGTTTCGCACGGGCATTTTATTTTCCTCCAAAATTCAAAAGACTTTCGGGGAGCAATTCAAGGTTGCTTAGTTCGCGGCCACTAGTAGTTTGTTGATTAGGTTCCACTTAAAAGTCCTCCAATTGCTGGTCAAATTTTATATCGGTTGTGGGACGAACGACACAACGATCTTGAGATTGGATGACACAGGAGCCGTATGATCTTGTGAACGTAACGAGAGAGGTTTGGAACAGGATGAATTCAAATGCAGAGTAAAGTCTGGAATTAGCTCAGACTCAGACTCAAAATTAACAAAACGATACAAACACAATCCGTTGGTGAAATCTCAAACAGTAATACGAAAAATGCAACTCCCGATTGAGTCCTGAGCGCTCAGTACGAGGACTTCATGCAGGGACTTTCCATGAATAAACATGACAGCAATAATAGGCAGTCTGATAAGGGAGAACGACATTCATTCTTTTACATTATTACGTTGTATGTCCAGACACCACATTAGGGCTGAGAACTTGTATTTTCATTCGAGCTGATTGTCGACTCACTGTGCTTCATTTTCTCAGCCAGTTCACGTGAACCTTCACTTCATTGTTGTACTCCATGTCCAACAAACCATATATCATCAATACAGTTTAAACTGGGACAGCAAGTGAGGGATTACACTCTGCCGACTCGCTGTCTACTGGATCATGAAATTCAGTCGGCCTTTGTAAATACCCTTGAAGTGACAATTGAATGATGAACTGACATCACTCCCATATCACAGCGTATCTACCTTGTAGATATCAATCCGGTAAGATTGAGAAAAGAAGTATTTAAATATTCAAAACGGCTTCTCATTGTCCGCACTCTTGTGAAGTGCGCTTAATCAAAGACACAATATCTGGGAAGAAGTAGATGAACGATATATAGTTACACAGACAAACAGACAGAGAAAGAGACAGGCAGAGGACAGGCACACCGAAAGACGGTCAGATAGTTAGAGAGATACATGGATAGATAAGTAGATGTGCAGACACGCATATCGACAGACGAACATATATGTTGTTCAGAAAACCATAATCTGCACAGCAGTGAACAGGAACGAGGCAAAGGAAATGGAAATAGACAAAGAAGATGCTTTTGTTCTTGCCATGTGATCGCAGCAATGGAGGTCCGTTCTCTGGGATGGCTTCATCAAAGCAACTACAGGTGGACACAATGAGTTGTTTTGTTTTTGATGATCGAAAGCAAACCATTTTGAGATGAGAAGGAACAGCCTGTGACTTGATGGTCTGCGCCGAGTGTTTGTCTTGAACCAGTCTGCGTTGGGAAGGACAATATCAGTTACCAAGATCACGGTGAAGCTGAGGCAGACAAATAAAAACTGAAACCCACACTCTCACACTGTAACGAGACTGACAGATACAGAATGAAACCCACACTCTCAGACGGTAACAGAGACTGACAGATACAGCATGAAACCCACACTATCACACTGTAACAAGACTGACAGATACAGCATGAAACCCACACTCTCACACTGTAACAAGACTGACAGATACAGCATGAAACCCACACTATCACACTGTAACGAGACTGACAGACACAGAATGAAACCCACACTCTCACACTGTAACAGAGACTGACAGATACAGAATGAAACCCACACTCTCACACTGTAACAAGACTGACAGATACAGAATGAAACCCACACTCTCACACTGTAACAAGACTGACAGATACAGCATGAAACCCACACTATCACACTGTAACAAGACTGACAGATACAGCATGAAACCCACACTCTCACACTGTAACGAGACTGACAGACACAGAATGAAACCCACACTCTCACACTGTAACAGAGACTGACAGATACAGAATGAAACCCACACTCTCACACTGTAACAAGACTGACAGATACAGCATGAAACCCACACTATCACACTGTAACAAGACTGACAGATACAGCATGAAACCCACACTCTCACACTGTAACAAGACTGACAGATACAGAATGAAACCCACACTCTCACACTGTAACAAGACTGACAGATACAGCATGAAACCCACACTATCACACAGTAACAAGACTGACAGATACAGCATGAAACCCACACTCTCACGCTGCAGCAGAAACTGACAGATACAGAATGAAACCCACATTCTCACACTGTAACAAGTCTGACAGATTCAGAATGAAACCCACACTCTCACACTGTAACAAGACTGGCAGATTCAGAATGAAACCCACACTCTCACACTGTAACAAGACTGACAGATACAGAATGAAACCCACACTCTCACACTGTAACAGAGAGTGACAGATACAGAATGAAACCCACACTCTCACACTGTATCAGAGACTGACAGATTCAGAATGAAACCCACACTCTCACACTGTAACGGAGACTGACAGATACAGAATGAAGCCCACACTCTCACACTGTAACAGAGACTGACAGATACAGAATGAAACCCACACTGTCACACTGTACCAGAGACTGACAGATACAGAATGAAACCCACACTATCACACTGTAACAAGACTGACAGATTCAGAATGAAACCCACACTCTCACACTGTAACAAGACTGGCAGATTCAGAATGAAACCCACACTCTTACACTGTAACAAGACTGACAGATACAGAATGAAACCCAAACTCTCACACTGTATCAGAGAGTGACAGATACAGAATGAAACCCACACTCTCACACTGTATCAGAGACTGACAGATTCAGAATGAAACCCACACTCTCACACTGTAAAGGGAGACTGACAGATACAGAATGAAGCCCACACTCTCACACTGTAACAGAGACTGACAGATACAGAATGAAACCCACACTGTCACACTGTACCAGAGACTGACAGATACAGAATGAAACCCAGACTCTCACACTGTAGTAGAGACCGACATATACAGAATGAATCCTACACTCTCACGCTGCAGCAGATACTGACAGATACAGAATGAACCCCACATTCTCACACTGTAGCAGAGACTGACAGATACAGAATGAAGCCCACATTCTCACACTGTACCAGAGACTGACAGATACAGAATGAAACCCATACTCTCACACTGTAACAGAGACTGACAGATACAGAATGAAACCCACAATCTCACACTGTAACAGAGACTAACAGATACAGAATGAAACCCATACTCTCACACTGTAACAGAGACTGACACAGAATGAAACCCACGCTCTCACACTGTATCAGAGACTGACAGATACAGAATGAAACCCACACTCTCACACTGTATCAGAGACTGACAGATACAGAATGAAACCTACACTCTCACATTGTAGCAGAGACTGACAGATACAGAATGAAACCCACACTCTCACACTGTGGCAGAGACTGACAGATACAGAGTGAAACCCTCACTCTCACACTGTAACAGAGACTGACAGATACAGAGTGAAACCTACACTCTCACACTGTAGCACTGTAACCTTCTCTTCATTTTACCTTGTAGTCAACTGCATGCTCAATCCTATTACTCTGTTCTCCCAATTTATTGTTCTTCTTCTTTAATTCTGCTGTGAATAATCCTTGTTTCTACAAAATGGCGTTGCAGCTGTTTCAATTTCGCTTTTGTTTCTTCAATCCTATAATCTATATTCTGACTCCACCGTGAAATATCGTGTTCAAAGCGTTCCGACTGGGATGAGAAAGTCATGAACTGGGAGATCGACAAAGAATTTAATACATGTGCTGATACTCATTTGCCTGAGCGCCCGCATGTGTGCGTGTGTGTGTGTGTGTGTGTGTGTGTGTGTGTGTGTGTGTGTGTGTGTGTGTGTGTTTGTGTGTGTGTGCGTGCGTGCGTGCGTGCGTGTGTGTGTGTGTGTGTGTGTGTGTGTGTGTGTGTGTGTGTGTGTGTGTGTGTGTGTGTGTGTCTGCCTGCTAATAATGGCTTTTAATATGGTTTTATGTGATGGTGTGGCCCTACTTGTCGGTCCTGCATTTATTTCTGCAGGGCACTGCGAAGGTAATGCCAAGTACACGGGCATTTTTACGTTCAACCATGAGAAGAATCGGTTTGGAATCTATAGATGGCTGAAAGTATTTTGTTAAATTATGCCGGTATTCACAACAGGGAAAAACGTGTTGATGGTTGTGCTCGTACCCCACAGGGCAGTGAATGCAGCCTTATCAGCCCATTGTATTCCTACAGCGAATTGCGCGCCACAGAAGTTCAGCATCTCACTGTTCCTTGGGTGGATTCAACATCGGCTTTGTCCGTTACTTCATCGTTTCAAAATCCACAGAACGAGTAGGAAATTTTATACAGATACGTTATAGGATATATTAGAGGTACACACTTACATACGTAACTTTAGCAGTTTTATACGCACGTTTTCCCCGAATCAATTTCTTTCTGAAATCCAACCTGGTTTCTCTGTAATATTTTTACTGGTACCTAGTTGCATTAAAACCGATGTTGATGCAATGCTTTCTATTTTGCTCTCTCTCTCCAGTATGCAGCGGACAATGTCTGCAATGCTCGGTTCATTGGTTTACATTTCGCTCCGCATACTTACCAACATCTGTGTTTGTGACTGACTCGGTGACAGTGCAAACAGTGAGGGTTTGCGCCAAAAAAACAAAACATTAATGTCAATGTATCATATCCAGGAAAAAGTCACCGGAGCAATGTAAGTGAGTCATAAGCTACACCCACATTATACCGGATAATATTGAAAACGCCGGTTTCGTGTAAAAACGATAGGCGTCCACACGAGGCGTTTTTGAAAGTACCTCCGTCCACATTAAAATGGTTATTTGGGCGAATCTCCTCCTACTGGGCATGCGCAGGCCACATTTACCGAAATCAAGCGACATGTTTGGTGACGAATCTCACCGTGAAGGATTTGGTGCGCACTGGTGCGACTAGAAAAACTTAAAAGGAAATTGCCAAACGACGGACAGCTGTTGACTCTCGTGCAGGAGGAGCTAAAAAAAGCAAACACTGGAGCGTATGGAGGCAACCGACAGGGAGTTCACGGATAGTATGACCCGACTGATGACGAACATGGAAAAACTGACTGACTCTGTTGCAGAGGGATTTGCAGTGATGAGTAATATGATGGCTCATCCCGAGTACTTTTCACCGCCACAATACCAGCTTCACAGCCACTACAATAGCAACACATACGGACACACAGACCACCGGGTGGCCCCAATGCACCACTGCACAACATCTTCCCCACTCCCACAGAGGGGTGACGCTGGAAACAGTTCCTACATCCGCTGTGTCTTCACCGATGAAAGGGACGACAGCTACAACGAAATGCAATAAGGCTTGTTACTGGGCAAAAGTGAAATTTGCTGTTACCTCATTTTGTTTGCCTTTACTTTTGCCATGTCTTTCTGTATTATTTTGCTGTATTTAACATGTGCAAAAAAACGAGTTACTGGGCAAAGGTGATGTAGTCCCAGCGTTAGCCGTCCCTTGAGGCTACAAGACTGGTGTTGTTTTCAGTTCAATGAAATAAGGCGTGTTATTTCCCCATTGGCATTATGGTTCGCTAAAACAGAGAAATAAATGCTAATTAGTAGTAATTATTTGTAGTAAATAGTAGTAATGTACAAGTTGTTTTCATCATTAGTAACCGATTATTCTATAAAAGAATGCCATTCTGTGCTTCAGCTAGATTGAGGATGGAAACATCCAGACGCGGTGGACTCTCAACAACGTGTGATCCGTGAAGAGTTTTTCTCTGCAGGCGTAAAAGAAATTTGCTCTCTGGGCGTTGTTATAACTGTTTGAGTTTACTTAGTGGCTATTTACAACTGTTATGATATTTAGAAATTGGAAATATTCCGAAAACAATTGCAAATACTAACAGCCTTGGATTAACAATGCTTGAAGAGAGGGCTATTTGTTACACAGTGATTACAATTGTCGGCATCCCGGGTAAGTGCCTTTCGATTACTTATACGGAAGCAGAGACCTCCCGCCGCTCTCTGCTACTGCTGATGTGATTTTAATCGGTGTTTATTAAAAATCCCTAAAATGCCGTCTCGTTCCTCTCAGTCTCCTGCCCTGTTAATATTTTAACCTGGTTCATGCAGACTTGTCACTGGAACTGCCTGTAGTCTTCTCATTTGAGACGTGAGACCTCGAATTGTACAGACACAGCACAAACAACCCATGTCCAGCAAAACCTCCGTCATTAGCGGACCTCATTCCTTCCAACCCTGTCACGTGAGCAGAAGATTAAAGTTTAAACTGGCAGGAAATATCTTTGATTTCAACTTATGAAACTCTGTTCCCTTTTCTGGTTCAGGTTCACGGGAAGTGAACATCACAGGCAATTCTGATATTATTACCGTCTCTCTAATTTTCCCGATCGGATGATTAACCTAACAATCCGCAGCATTCTTGGGTCTACAGTCACATAAGATCCAGATAAAGGCGAATATTCTCCATCCCTAAAGGACATTTGTGAAACAAATGAGGTGTCACAGCAACTCAGTAGTGTCGTGTTCTTCGTCACCGAGGCCGACTTGTTAGGGAAGGGTGAAAGAGACTCGTCTAAAGACAGGAATTCCAATGGCGCGGCCGTGCCGTAGGATTCCATTTCACCATAAACGATGCGCCGCCACGGCCGTGATCCAGAGACTCTTGTCACTCCGCAAACACTCGTGCACGCATCTTCCAGAGGCTGAGCGCCCAGTTGCAAATTTACCAATTTCCACCAAAAATTTCTCTTCCATCTTTCTAAAAGGTAAACTCATTTTCCCCTCCCAGCGCTGTTCAATTAAAGGACGCTCCATTTTCTACTCTTTGACAATTCCCAAGTTTTTCCAGTCTCAAATTCTGATCTATGTTCTTCGGTGTCAGCACTGTCCCCTCGCAGATGCGCGTGTACTCAGCTGCGCCAGAACTGAAATGGGTCACTCCGTAAATATTTTTTTGAAATCATTGTTGATATAATTATGAAATACCGTGAAATTAACTGTATTACTGAATATAATCCATAAATGTGCTAAATACGAAACGTACCACATTTACATTGGAACATTTTAGATCTTCAACCTATTTGCGTTGTCATTATTTCAGGTTGCAACACTGTCAAAAATGGTCACAATTAAGACAGAAACCACCAACGCCGTTCAGTCAGAACATTTCACTTTGGCATACCCCCTGTCAGAGGTGACTGCCTGACTGCATTTACCTGTGTTGTGTTGTGTTTTATCATTGTTTGACATGGATATTACATATAAAACAAACATTACAAGTGCCGAGCACTTTTAAGACCGGGTAACAATGTTCTGCTCAGAGCAATGGTTTGTCCCCGAAGCAGTAAAATAAAACAGAGGGAAGGTTGCTGGGGTGCGAGATCTTGGTTTCTGAATCTGACCTTGCAATCGAATAATAACTAAAGCCTCTTGAAAGAAGCGTAGATGCGCACGTCAATTACACTACCTCTCTCCTTGGAGATACTGCGCTTGTAGTTCTGTGAACAGTTTTGGTCGCCCTGTTATAGGAAAGGCAGATGTACGCTGAACGGAATGTAAAGAATATTTACAAAGATGCTGCCGGAACTCCAGGGCTTGAGTTACAGGGAGAGGTTGGGCAGAAGGCATTTTATTCTTTGAGCCAGGCAATTCGCGGATGGCTTAATAAAGATGCATAATGTTATGATAATGGGGAAATTCCGGGAAACAGCGAGATCCAGAGATGGAGAGTCGGAGACAATCCATCATTCTGCTCTTCAGCCTGTCGGCGAGTTTCCTTCTCTGTCGGGCGACAACCACTCTGGTCTTCATTCTCATGCGATGCCTCTACACAGACCTGGAAATGTCTATTCGGCTTTTTCAGACACAGTTTGCAGGTTCTGTGATTCAGAATTTCAGCAGCTGCACAAATACATTTATCTACGGAGTGACCCAGAACAGACTCAGAGAGCAGTTGGAAGTTTGAGTTTGTAGGTTTATTAAATATACCAGTGAATAGACTGTCTCGGGAGATGGAGATAGAGATGGAGAAAGGGAAGAGAGGAGTCGGAAATGGAGCAGGTAAATTTGAGGGCAGGGTGGAAGTCGGAGGCAAAGTTGAATAAATGGACGAGCTCAGCACGAGTGCGGGAAGCAGCAACTATGCAATCGTCGATGTAGCGTTGGCTGATTCGGGGAAAGTTGCTGCTGTAGGCTTTCAACTAGTCCCGGTGATCTATCCAACTTGATGTTTTCCAAAAGATCCAGCAGATCCTCTTCCTTAATACCTACCTGCTCAGGCTTTTCAGTCCGCTGTAAGTTATCCCTATGTAGGACTCTCAGTACCAGTAACTGTGATGTTAACTGTTCAGGCAAACAAAATGACTTCTCCGTAATGTTGCTTAATGCTGTAACGGGTTTCTGTATCTGGAATGTTTGGATTATAACTGTAGATAAGGGGTTGAACTAACCAATGGAGAATTGTCATGCTATCTCGTATGTGTGAGCTGAGAGGGAGTCCGCGGTCTTTTCCGGGAGGCGAGCGAGGAGGACGGACGTGTGAAGAGCGGACAGCGGTTCCAGGGCGGCGGATACTGGACGTCGGCGGTTCGCTTCGTGGCCGAACGTCTTTGTTGATGGAACCGGAGGCGTGAGCTCCAACGTATTAAAATATAATGTGCACAATCTGATAAACTTACTGACTTTAGGTTATCTTTTTTCACTAACCCATCACTAAGACGTAAAACGTTGCAATTATTTACTTGGCTTTGTTGTATTGTCTGGCATTTATTTTGCGAGCGTGTACTTCTTCAAAATAGGCTAATCAGGCCCTGACATCATGCGCATCATGTCCCTGACGGGAGGAACATTCCCGGCTGTGCAGTGACGTAATCAGTGACGACAATTTCTCAGGATTCTTCCATCAACCGCATGCTGCAGTGTGCAGCTTTGGATGAATCCAAATGAGAAACTTGATCTCTCCTCGCATTCCCACTCACAAACGCTTTCAGTGCTACACGGAACAAGGCTGTCACAATTTTATCAATGAAAAATGCATGGCATACTGCAGAGCAGTCTGAAGCCGTCATAAGAACATCGAAATGAATATTATTTTATTTACGAGTGGGAAATAACTAGTTAATTCATGGTCGGGTGCACATTGAGGAATATGTGACAACATCGGCAAACATGAGAGTGCGGAATACACGGTGAAGGAGCAATTTAGAAACTGTGAGAGAAATGTCTATACCTGGGGTGATTGATAAGTTCGTGGCGCGAGGTAGAATGTGTCAACTTTAGAAACCTAGTGCATTTATTTTTCAATGAGTTATGATGAGTTATTAACTTCAAACTTTCTGCATAATCACTCAAACAGCTTAAATGCACGTCCATCTAACGCGAACTGTATAATTCATCTCCTTCCACCTTATCAATCACCCCTGCTGTGGACCACTTCTGGAGGTCCAAGACGGAGACTTCTACAAAGAAGGAATCCATTCGCTTCACGACCGCTGGACTAAGTGTGTCAATGTAGGAGGGAACTATGTTGAAAAATAAACGTGCTTAGTTTTCTAAAGTTGACTCCTTCTACCATCACCCACGAACTTACCAATCACCCCTCATAAATCCTGCTCAAACATGAAACTCGGTGCCTCTATGGGTTTTATTTCGATCAGTTTATTAATTTAGTTATGCATTTATTTGACTAAATTAATTAAAATATTTATTTTCCTTATTTTCATTTGACATTTCGGAGATTGTTTTGTAAAACCACAGGAATCTGACGGCTCGGGTGCTGCTCAATTGTCTCTATGTGTTTTAGCAAGAATCGCATGCAGAATAATGCCGGGCCGAATGGTCTGTTTGCCATGTGACTCTAGTACACACGATGCACTGCTCCATACAACCGCCATCATTCATCAGTGCACTGTCTCTCTCACAATTTTAACATAAACCAACTGCAGGAGACTCTGGATCTAAAAATAGCTCAGGGAATACAGAATCTATTATAAGTGTATTTACTAAATTTGAGGAACAGCGGGAAAGAAGGCGGAAAATAACCCCGCACACACAGAATCACACTGAGGCTCACAGGTACGGGACTAAGACGACACACGTAATGCTCGAGCCGAGACAGACAGATAAAGAATGACTCCCAAAATGTCACACTGTAGCAGCGACAGACAATACAGACAGAAGCCTACGGGCAGGGAAACAATTTAATACATGAACTGGCGTTTGTGTGTGTGTGCGCGCGATGTGATTATGTTTATAATGTGATCTCATCCGATGATGTGACCTTAACTGGCGCTCCTGCATTTATTCCTACAAGGGCACCACTGAGGGAATGACAAGGACACGTGAGTTTTTATTTTAAAGCAGCAGATGAAGACTTCTGTGACAGATAAAGAATGACCCCCAAAATCTCACACTGTAGCAGAGACCGACGGATACAGAAAGAAACCCACACTCTCACACTGTAGCAGAGACTGACAGATACAGAATGAAACCCACACTCTCACACTGTAGCAGAGACTGACAGATACAGAATGAAATGCATTTTCTCACACTGAACCAGAGAGTGACACATACAGAAAGCCACACTCTCAATCTGTACCAAGGTCTGATATCTACAAAATGAACCCCGCACTCTCACATTGCACCGGAGGCAGGTGGGTATAAAATGAACCAACCTTCAACACTATACCGGCGTCAATCAAGTAGAGATTTAAACCAACACTCTCACATTATCCGACTGATTGTCTCCCGTTGTTTGATTGTCTCTGCACTGCTGTCGTTCTCCCTCACTAGTTCTTCATTTCATGTGAAATGTATATAAACTCTCTCTTCATTTTCAGCTTGAAGCCTGATGCATAATAAATACTTTGCTCTCCGGTAGGCATAGCAATTACGCTATATTCTCCCAACTTCGAAAATCATCTAGTAACTCTGTAACATATTTAATATCGTTACTGATTTGCATTAAAACCGGTGTTGATACAATACTTTCTGTTTGTCTCTGTCTGGTACAGCAGCGAACAATGTCTGTAATGCTGGGGTCATTGGTTTGCATTTTGCGCCATATACTTGCCAGCATCTGTGTTTGCGACGGACTCCGGTAACAGTGCAAACAGTGAGGGTTTGCGCCAGAAATCATTCTAGTTAATGTCCAGTAAAAAATAAATCACCGCAAGCAAAGTGACAGTGAATCACATGAAAGGTGCGTCATCACAGGGAAGTGACAAGACAGAGACTCCACTCGCAATGTGAAAGTGGAATCAGCGCTGATGAGGTGGACTCACCCACAGGATTACAGACTCCTGTCGTCACCAGCGATGCGCAGATAATGTCCTGTCATTACACGGAGTAGTTTGACAACATCGCATCTGGTGTTGCGATCCCAGCATCGACAGTCTCTTGAGGCTTCATGACAGGTGTTGCGTTCAGTTCAATGAAATAAGGCGTGTTATTTCCCCATTGGCATTACGGTTCGTTAGAGCAGAGATATTTTTGCTAACTAGCGGTAATTAGCACCAGTCACTGTACAAGTTGTTTTCATTATTGGTGACCGATTGCTCTATAAAAGAATGTCATTCTGTGCTGCAGCTACATTGAGGACGGAAACATCCAGACGCGGTGGACTCTCAACAACGCGTGATCGGTGAAGAGTTTCACCCAGTAGGCGCGAAAGAAATTTGCTCTCTGGGCGTTGGCATAACTGTTTGAGTTCATTTACTGGCTATTTACAAATTTTATGAAATTTAGAAATTGACAACATTCCAAACAGAACATCCTTGGATTAACAATGTTTCCAGGCAGGGCTATTTGTTACACAGTCATTGTAATTGTCGGTATCCCGGGTAAGTACCTTTCGATTACTTATACGGAAGCAGAGACCTCACGCTGCTCTCAGCTACTGATGAGTGAGTGAGTGAGTGTGCCTGTCTGTGAACTGCTGATTGTGCATCGGTGAACAGTGGCAGGCATGCAATGATGTTTGTCCAACGGAGCAAATTATAGGAGATTGGCGCGATGTGCTGGGGAATTAGCTCAAATGGTAGAGCGCTCGTTTAGCATGCGAGAGGTAGCGATATCGATGCTCGCATTCTCCATTGACATTTTGTATTCAGAGGATTCGTCGCATCAAATCCCCGAACTTGGAATGCACAAAAGATGCGGTTGGCGCAGAGCGAGCGGAAAGGGTCTCAGTCAAAGGGCCGGGAGAAAATGTCGTAGGTTTGCTGCGTTGAAAGCCGATAGGAGGGAAAGCTGGCTGGCAGCTGGTGTTTCAGTAATGCATGAGCTGCAGGCGACGATTCAGGCATAAATCAGGTGAGTGGTTAGAAGGACATTGCCCTGGTTACTGGGTGAAAAGAGAAAGCTGAGTAACCTTTGATTTGAACGGGCAAGGACGATCAAAGAGCTGTGTTGGAATCGTAGTGTCCCTAGAATTGTCAGAAGCGCGGTGATAGGTGTCATCCCGTGGCCTATGGCCCCCAGTGCTGGAAGGACGAGATAGTTGCCATAGGCAGGCTTTTGCCATCGGTCGACAGATGCCGGGCTGAAATCTGCATAACGATTGTCGGTAGGAGCCAACGTGGAGAAACTTGGTGTCGCTTTTCCTTCGATAGCTCAATTGGTAGAGCGGAGGACTGTAGAGGAAATGGAGTCATCCTTAGGTCGCTGGTTCGATTCCGGCTCGAAGGATCAGGACTTCTTTTACTGCGCCCATCATCAATTCCATACCACAGCCTCGCCATGATTGAAATTCCCCCGGGAACATGGCATTTGTGGACAGCAGCTGGAATTTCTTTTACACCATGTTAACATCATTTTGAAATTATGCTAAAATCTTCGGTAATATAATGATGAATTTAACTGTATTGATGAATATAATCCATAAATGGCTAAACGCTAAACTAACCACATTTACATTGAAACATTTTAGCTTCAGCGTACGTGCATTGTCATTGTTTCAAGTTACAACACTGTCACAAATGGTCACAATGAAGACAGAATGGAAGTCGGTCGCTCACTGTTCAGAAACCACCATCGCCGTCCCGTCAGAACATTTCACTGTTGCATCCTCCCTGTCAATTGTGACTGTCTGACAGTGTTTACGTGTGTTGTGTGTTATGTTTTGTCATCGTTTGACTTGCATATTACAGATTTAAAAAAACATTACAAGTGCCGAGCACTTTTAAGACCGGGTAACAATGTTCTGCTCAGAGCAATGGTTTGTCCCCGAAGCAGTAAAATAAAACAGAGGGAAGGTTGCTGCGGTGCGAGATCTTGTTTTCAGAATCTGACCTTGCAATCGAATAGTAACTCAGACTTTCGGAAAGAAGCGTAGATGCGCACTTCAATTACACTACCCCTCTCCTTGGAGATACCGCGCTTGGAGTTCTGTGAACAGTCTTGGTCGCCCTGTTATAGGAAAGGCAGAAGTCCGCTGAAAAGAGTGCAGACAGTATTCACAGAGATGCTGCAGGGTCTCTCGGGGTTGAGTTACAGGGAGAGGTTCGGCCGAGGGGCATTTTATTGAGGGCAGAAATGTAGCTGGATTACGAGCGACGTTTCCTCACATAGAAGTTGCTCTGTGTATTGAACAGCCTGAGAAAGGAAATGGGAGCAACAGAATCGTTAACAATATTTAAAATACAGGTGGACAGTTTGACGAATCTGATCCAATCACGGACAACGGTATCAGGTGGTCATGTCGGTCGGCATGGAGATATTGAGCCGAAGGACCTGTTTCTGTGCTCCATCATTTCTTGGACTCTGCTCATCGCTGCTGCATCTGTGAACGTGAAGAAATTAATGTGAGCATGCGCTACTGTAAAACGCTTTATGCTGCGGTCACGTGTTCAAACAAACAAAGTATCTTTTTACTTCAACTGATAATGTCCAGCAGAGATAAACGATGGATTTTATTTCAACAGAACAATTGACGGCTGTATTAATGCAAAAAAAAAGCGTTTGAATTTCTTTATTCTTATTTTTGGTCCTTTTAGTTTCACTGCAGTTAACCTTGTGGCGATCATCATTCTCAGCCGAGGAAACTGCGGTCTCTCCAAATGCGTCACGCGGTACCTGGTGGCGATGGCTGCGGCGGATCTAATGGTGGTGATTATCGAAGTCCTGTTCTACCAGATGGGTCGAGCAAATGGATTTAATTACGGAGTCCTGGACACCGCTCCGTTCTGCCTTGTCCACTACGTCCTGTGTCACGTGGCCGTTGACTGTTCCGTGTGGTTTACTGTCGCTTTCACTTTCGATCGCTTTGTGGTCATTTGCTCCGCTAAATTTAAATCAAAATACTGTACCCCCAAAATTGCGGGTATAGTGATTGGCGCAATATCGATCGGTTTCTGTTTAAAAAACATCCCATTTCATGTCATATATATGGAAGGCGTTGTTGGTGAGGGGTGACTGGATCTGTTTCGGTAGGTCCGTACTTCTTTTCTCGGGATCGTTTGAGTGGTTTTATTGGGTGGATCGTCTGTTGAATCCGCTACTTCCTTTCTTCCTCATTTTGACCCTCAATGCTCTGACCGTCAGACAGATACTGGCGGCGAGCAGAGTCCGCAGGGGGCTGAAGGAACGGGGAAATTGCGGGAAAAAGCGAGATCCGGAGATGGAGAGTCGGAGACAGTCCATCATTCTGCTCTTCAGCCTGTCGGTGAGTTTCCTTCTCTGTTGGGCGACAACCACTCTGGGAAATGTCCATTCGGCTTTTTCAGGCACAGTTTGCAGGTTCTGTGATTCAGAATTTCAGCAGCTGCACGAATACATTTATCTACGGAGTGACCCAGACCAGATTCAGAGAGCAGGTGAAAGATCTTCTGCTCTCCCCCGCTAACTCAGCTTTGATTTTTTTTTTAAGTCTGTACCGCTCAGATGTACGCGTCAAATACTGTTCCAATATCGGAAGTAATCCCACATTTGATCCACAAGGATGGTAATAAATTAAACTCCCTGAAAACGTTGTTCTCAGTGATTACATTTCTTCCCAGCAGGACTGCATCGCCTTTCATTCAGACTCTCCTTTCCCGTTATTGATTACGGCGTTTGATTACATCCCTCCCGTAGCAATGTATTTTACCTTGCAGATTAAATCACCCGGGTATCTAATATTGAAAACACATATATCCATTCTCGAGGTGTGTATTACCTAAACGTTTGCAGAGTGCTGGTCGTGGCTGCCGAACCGGACACCCAACGTTCATTCTCTCTCTCTCTTGTTCGGTGTTTTCGCTAAATTTATTTCTGCAGGGTGATTGTTTTTTCCTTTCTCTGTCTGGCTGAAGCTCTCTAGTTTCGGCACAAGTCGAAGCCCACAGTATGAATGAGAAATCATTTTGCTTCGGCCCAACTTCGCTCTAATTTGACAACACATCGGGGCACATTTCCTATTGACCTGACAGTATTTCCACACAGTGAATACAGGTTGTCCTTGCTACAGCAGGTTTGCAGCACCGGCCCTTCACAGTAATGATGTCCAACATGGGGAACGATCAGAAGCAAGTTTAAAGACCTTACGCTTTGTTCCTTACACTAATTCTAAAATGTATACATTCACATTGAGTTCGAGCCATTACTGCCCTGATCATTCAAGCTAATGTCCTGCTTTATATATTCCGGGTTTCATTGTTTCCCAGGGCTGTTGGACTGTGATGATATTGAACTGTGACCCCTTTGCAGTGTCACGTGTCGCACGCAACTGGGTTGTAAACAATTCCTGTGAATTGATGGCTCCGAGTCTGTATTCGCGGGGGTTCAGAAGAATGAGGCGGGATCTGATTGAAACATTTCGAATGTTGCAATGCCTCGATAGAGTGGAATTGAAAGGGCATTTTCCAGTAGTGGGGGAGATTAGGAGGGGAGGTCACAGAATTGAGAGACGTCAATTTAGAACACGGATGAAGATTTTTTCCTTTAGCCACGCACGGTAAATCTGTGAATCGATTGGCACAGTCGGCGGAGCAGGTCAAGACACTGGATGGATTTAAGGCAGGTGCAACTCAAACTACCTGCGTCTCAATATCACCAAGACCAAGGAGATGGTGGTGGACTTTAGGAGATCTAGGCCTCATATGGAGCCAGTGATCATTAATGGAGAATGTGTGGAGCAGGTTAAGACCTACAAGTATCTGGGAGTACAGTTAGACGAGAAGCTAGACTGGACTGCCAACACAGATGCCTTGTGCAGGAAGGCACAGAGTCGACTGTACTTCCTAAGAAGGTTGGCGTCATTCAATGTCTGTAGTGAGATGCTGAAGATGTTCTATAGGTCAGTTGTGGAAAGCGCCCTCTTCTTTGTGGTGGCGTGTTGGGGAGGAAACATTAAGAAGAGGGACGCCTCACGTCTTAATAAGCTGGTAAGGAAGGCGGGCTCTGTCGTGGGCAAAGTACTGGAGAGTTTAACATCGGTAGCTGAGCGAAGGGCGCTGAGTAGGCTACGGTCAATTATGGAAAACCCTGAACATCCTCTACATAGCACCATCCAGAGACAGAGAAGCAGTTTCAGCGACAGGTTACTATCGATGCAATGCTCCTCAGACAGGATGAAGAGGTCAATACTCCCCAATACCATTAGGCTTTACAATTCAACCGCCAGGACTTAAGAACTTTTTTTTTTAAAAAAGCTATTATTAATGCTTTTTGAGATAGTGATTTAGATGCATATCATATTTTTACTGAGTTAAGTATTGTATGTAATTAGTTTTGCTACAACAAGTGTATGGGACATTGGAAAAAAAGGTTGAATTTCCCCATGGGGATGAATAAAGTATCTATTTATCTATCTATCTATCTATCTATCTATCTATCTATCTATCTATCTATCTATCTATCTATCTATCTATCTATCTATCTATCTATCTATCTATAGCTTCTTAGTTAATCAGGGCGTCAAAGGTTAGGGGCGCGAAGGCAGAAAAATAACTATAAATCGACCATAATGGAATGGCGGAGCGCATTCGACTGGCCAAATGGCCTAATTCTTTTCAAGGGTTTTATGATCTTATTACATTTATTCTGAAACAAAGACACATCACACCGGTTTCTCAAGCTTTCAACGCCTGTTCTTAGATTTTAAAATGTAAGTTCAAAGTCAGAATCATCTGGCGAATTTCTGTGTGGTTTTCCTGCTGGACTGAACATATTCGTCATCATTCTCCAATTTCAAAAGAGCGCGATACGTCTGGAAATTCAGAGTCTGTCCTTGTCCCACTGACACGTTGACAGCCGGTATATTAAAATAAGCACGAACAGTACAGATTATCTAATTAAGAGCGTTCAATTAACTATGTTTGACTCTACCTACCCAGGATTAACTCAATATAAAGCTGACGTGCTAATTTTGAGCTCTGTCCGGTTTGCAGCATTTAAAGACACTTTCCGGAGAAACGTCCCAATCAGCGGAGCGACTTCATATCTCGATCGAGTCCCCGCCATTGAAATTGCTCCTTCGTCTGATTCGGGATTTCTGGAAACATACTACGTAATCCGAATTGGTGTATCACTGATAAAGTGTTAGGTCAATCAGAAGTCGTTTCTAATTACTGAAACATCAGAATTGTCCCGAAATTCCTGCACAGGTCGTGCCGCTTTGTTTCCCGTAACTTTTTCAGAGGAAAATTTTCAGAAAGGGTGGAGTTGCCGTATGTTTAGTTCAGTGATCCCCATTAGAATGTTTTAAACTTGATATGCAGCAAAATCCTGAATTCACTTCTACTCGCAGGTACCGGCAGATTCTGATTACTGATTTAAAATTCAGACGGATTCCTTTGCGTATTTCGTTCCTGACGTGAGTAATCTGTCTCTGACTGACAAAGTCGTGCCCCGTGTTTTCATTGCTTAGGAAAATAATTCTGAAATGCCGAAGCTACTGGAAGATGCTGGGTCTCCCGCTGCGCCTTTTCTGATTCTACCTGCATGATCAGACGGTAAAATGAGCCAGACACAATCGGTTATGGTGCTGTGTAACGGCCCAGTGGGGTTAAATGTCTTTTAGTGAAGACAGCGCATTCAATGTTACACAATTAGAGCAAAGGATCGTTCAGTGGTGATGCAGTCCAGCTCTCTGAGTTTATCCGTAGGTGTAGTTTTCGGAATTAGGGAATGTCAGTGCAATTCCAATAAATGTAGACTCATTACCTTACAGTGTTTTCCGAAATTAAAACGGACGGAAGATAAAACCTGAAGAATGTAGAAGAATAATTAATAGCAATGAAGATCTGACCTCATAACCGACATTGTGGACAGAGGAAATGAGTTAAATCCAAATTTTCCGGAGTTGCTCGCTCTCCTGCAGTTCCGTTTCCAGCCCCTCGCTCTCCAATGCCATCGTTTAACCCCTTCACACATTTCCCCTATCGCGTGGTGCAGGATCGCTGACACAGTCGGCAACAACCACAAATATCAATTGTAAATGAACGGAATAAATTGCTTGTACATGTCAGTCGGCAGTGAGAGCGGTCTCGTTGTTGTTGCTCACAAACGTGAACCAAATGAAATGTACAACCACATGTCACTATGGGACTAACTTCCCAGACAAAGTGGGAGGCGGGACTTTATTCTATTGATTGGTTTAACCGAGTTCAAATATCCAGCAACGTTTTTAGGCTATGAAAACATTCCCCATGCTCAATGCTGACTGTATGACGGGAAAGCATTTCCACCAGATTTCATGAATACCGCGGTCAATGGCGATTTCTCGATGTTTATTTTCCGTGGAGTGAAGGTTTTAAAGGAAGTTCGTGCAGCTGATGCACTTCTTGTCGAATTACAGGTTCCACACGCAGAATTCTGGAGGAACTCAGCAGGCCAGACCGCATCTATGGGAAAGACTACAGACGACGTTCCGGGCCGGGAGCTCTTGCTGGTCTGCTGAGGAATAAGACATGAAATGGATGTGATAAAACGTGCTCAGACTGGACGAAAGGGCATGCGTTACTCCAACTATTCCTGAAGGGGGCAGTCACGAGTCATTTATTGTTATGAAGCTGCCTGGTTTTCATCTTAGATACTATCTTCAGTAGGACTAATGTGTGCCCGGCAATTTTGCTTCAGAAAGGTCAATCACAGTATTTTTTTTATTATTTATGTTGTCTTCTTATCGTGACAATCGAACGATAAACTTGCAACATAATTACTAAGTTATTAAGCCATTCGGCTTTACAATTCAACCGCCAGGAGTAAGATATGTTAAAGTGCCGGGGTTAGGACTCAATGTATTTAAGTAAACTACTTAAGAACTTTTTAAAAGCTATTATTAATGCTTTTTGAGAGATGATTTAGATGCATATCATATTTTTACTGAGTTAAGTATTGTATGTAATTAGTTTTGCTACAACAAGTGTATGGGACATTGGAAAAAATGTTGAATTTCCCCATGGGGATGAATAAAGTATCTATCTATCTAAGAGTGTTTGCTATCAGTGATACGGGTGATTTGCAGAGAGGGGTTAGATTATCCTTGGAAGACGGGAGGCTGGGATGGAATCTGCCAGGATGATATTGAGGTTTGAAGAGCAGTCAAATGCTAAGAACGTTGGCTTTCAGTTATATGGACGATTTGGAGAGTAGGACTTACAATAAATTATCCTTGGAAGAAAGAAGATGTGGGGAGTCTGCCGGGATGATATCAGAATTTGGAATGCCGAGTCAGAGTGGGTGTAAGGACTGTGGACGGTCGGTACCGGAAGAATACAGTGAATGTGTCTCGACGAATCTGACCGAGAATCAAAACACATTCCACACAGAGGATGGAGATGCGAGGAAGGGGCTCAATTTGAATTCACCAGGACAATTGCGATATATTAGAACAAGGTTGTTTTAAAAATCGCTTCTTAGTAAGACGGGAGAGCCCTTCAGTGAAGCAGAGGATGCGTAAGCTGATGCAATGGGACAGTTACTGACTTCCAAAAGCTGCTGGATAATCGGGTTGCCATGGAGATTTGATATCGTGCAATAACGGGGAGCGCGACTCTGCAGAATCAAGCCCTGAAATGTTGCTGCTTCTCCGGACCGGTGAAGGATTCACACTGGACTTCCTCAGATGTCAGTAGCATTTCCAAATTTTTATAATCACTAATGGAGAGCGGGAAGACTTTGGGAGGACATAACCGTGATATAGAGGAAGGTTAATGGGAAATATAGCAGGTGAAATAAAATACTGAAGACCGTGACTCCCGATAATAAAACACGCCTCTTGCGCGACACTCTCACACTGACTACGCGTGACTCCAGGTAGCTACAGATACTGACCTTCGGAATCTCTCAGCCCCCACAGACACCACAACTCCTCCTCTAACGTCTTCCAATCACCCAGCGCCTTCCGTACGGGCTGTACCCTCATCCCTCCACCAGAGACCGTTCCCCTTCAGCTCGCCTGCTCATTAAACACACCTCCCAGTAAACACACGTCTCCTCCAATAACCTGTCCGAATGAGCCCGGTCCTCCTACACAGAAACCCCCCGAGTCCATTCCATCAGCACAGGCCCTTCGCATTGAAATCACCGACACCCACCCCACACGTTTTACACATATCCAAAGACCACACACCACCTCACTGAACCCTCCCTCTGAATCTTCCTCTTCGCCACCGACACCCGGCAATGTCTCTGATCCTCCCCATCAGCTTGTGCCAGTGGGTGTTCCACTCTCAGACTAATGGGCAGGCTGAGAGGACGGACCCGGACCTGGAGCGAGCCCTTCTCTGCCTTCTGTCCGGGAATCTGCCCTCTTGGAGTGACCATTTAATCCGGGCCGAGTCCGCCCACAATACCCTACAGCATTCACCGCTGGGTCTGACCCCATTCGCATGTCGAATTGAGTTTCTGCCCGCTCAATCTCCTGATCAGGAATTAGATGTCGGGGTCTCCTCCGCCGAGTAATTTGTTCAAAGGTGTCTCAAGGACAAAGACTCGGAAAGGAAGTTCAGCCGCGCTGCAGGCCAAGGCCAACAGACACAGGCGACTTGGCCCCTCTTTCAATATTGATAAGCGGGTCTCTGTTCAAGTAAAGATCGTCCACTCAAACTGGAATGGCGGAAGCTAGTCCCTCGCTTTATCCGTCTCTCTAAAGTCATGAGGGAATCTGCCCTGGCAACATATTCATCACATCTTCCCCGTTCTCTAAAAATTCATCCCGCCCTACATGTATCCGGATTTAAACTTGTACGTTGTCAGTACTTGGCCCCGAATCGGAAGCCACACATGCCTCTCTCTCCGCCCCCCACCTCCGAGAATCATTTTACCAGTATGGGAGGGATGTGTTCCGGAGGAACCAGGGATATTATGGATCCTGTCCTTAATTCAGAATTCCAAAGGACATTCCGGACAGTACTGGGCCGTCAGATGCCGGCCATGGTGGGACGGGATTTGCCTCACCCTCGGGTCGGCGGTAGAGTATTCTCAGCTTTCTGTTTTTCCCTTTGCTGGTTTTGTAATCCTCTGCTTAGTTGCTGCCTGAACTACAGTGTTCCTCCAGCTTTTTGTGTGTGTGCGTCTCTGTATTTCCAGCAACTGCAGAATCTCCTGTGTTTTATATCTGCCTTTGTGGATTGTACTTGGGCATCAGATACACTTTGATAGTGAGTATATTGTTCATGGGAGCCGCTTTCTGCGTTAAAACAGCTCCTGAGTTTTCTATATACAAAAAAAAAACTGAGGTTTGGAGATGGAACCGGAGCTTGCAGAAACTTTTGATGGCACCTTGATTACCAATAATGCACTGCATTAAAAATTTCGCCGGCGTCGAAGCATCGATCACATGCGCAGGCGTCAAGGTTGATGACGTTTGCGAATATCACGATTGCGCGCAGTTCACAAAAGGCCTCGGGAGCACGGCTTCTGGATCGGACGTAGGAATGTGATTATCTCCGGGCGACTGTCCTAAACACCGACTGAGGGACAATTGCTGTGACCTTCCGACACTGCGCCCCGCAATCCCGGGACAGTCCTGCTCACCTCCCTGTCTCTCAGCCCCACGATCCGTACACGGGCCCCGGGGGGCTTCCGGCTGATGAGGGAATGGGAACCGATGGATCTCTCAGAGAGAGCTGAGCTCCAGCTATCCAAATGCAAGGATTAGGAACTCGGAGAAAGGGAACAAAATCGGGTCTTTTAAAACACCAGTTCAGAAAATCACCAGAAACTCGGCATTAGTACTCTTTTCCATAGATGCTGCCTAGCCTGCTGAGTTCCTCCGGCATTTTGTGTGTGTTGCTTGATCTACCTCCTTTTGTTCTGGACTCTTCTGCCCGTGACGACATGTTTTGACCCATTCTCTCTGCGAAGATAATGACATCAAAAACCTTTGTCCTTGGGCAAAAAGTAGCTTTCACATCGCAAATGTGCCAGACTCCAGTGAGACAGACTACTGCCCTTCCCTTCATATTCATTGGCATTCCCATCACTGAGTTCACCACCGTCAGTCATTGGGGGAGGCTTCAGGGGAAATATTTATGTACAATACAGAAACTGATGTGTGTATTGTGGCGATGCAAACGTTGCTGGAGAATTTACAAGTGGGAAGAAGTGGAGCGATATTTGGAAATCTGACTTCTTAAAGTGTAATTTAGCAAACAAACCACATATGGACAATGTGCAAAAGCTTTGGTGAGAAAATCCTTCATTACCCATTACAGGCCTGCTACATAGGTTGTGTGAGAGTGCAGATGAACTCGATCGAACACAAAGGAGATCCAAGTTCTTACCTCTCTATATAAAATTCACTGTGTACATGTTGTCACTGGGTGAAAGAATGCACAGTACATGAGTTATGTGCACACTGGTCATTACAAATTTCAGGGGACACTGGTTGGAGGGTGGGGAGACATCCAGTGTCTCTGATGCCCTCACCTACAAGATGTGTGTCCAGCTGCACTTTAAAGAGTTGGAGCTAGAAATGGATGAATTCTGGATCATCCAGGAGTTGGAGGGGGTGATAGATATGACATGAAGAGAGGTGAATTACACCCAAGGTGCAGGACACAGGAAACGGGATGAGAGTCTGGAAGGGGAATGCGGTTAAATAGCCATCGCAGAGTACTCTTGCTGCCATCCCCCAAAAACAACAGGTGACCACTTTAGAAACTGTTGGGGGGGATTACCTGGCAGAGGAAAGTCAAAGGGGTGATAGGGGATTCGTTAGTTAGGGGAACAGAACAAGAGGGGAACTAATATCCTAGTGGTAACGGCTGATAGTGGTAGGGTGGGGGGTGAGGGGTAATGTGGTTAAAATAATTTGTAGGGGGGAATGGGAGCCAGAATGACAGAACAGATAGTGGAGAGGGTGAATTGAATTGAATTGACTTTATTACATCGATCCTCACTATACATTACGTCTCCGTCTAAATGTGCAATGTGTAATATATAGTCATTTATGATAAATAGTTTGTACATATGACAGTTAATATAACATACAAATGCAACTGTATCAGCAGGAATTAATCAGTCTGATGGCCTGGTAGAAGATGATGTCCTGGAGCCTGTTGGTCATTTTGCTGTGGTACTGTTTCCTGGATCGTAGCAGCAGGAACAGTTTGTGGTTGTGGTGAATTTTGTCCCCGATATCCTTTGGGCCCTTTTTACACACCTGTCTCTGTAAATGTCCTGAATAGTGGGAAGTTCACATCTACAGATGTGCTGGGCTGTCCACACCACTCTCTGCAGGTTTCTGCAATTGAGGGAAGTACAGTTCCCATACCAGGCAGTGATGCGGCCAGTCAGGATGCTCTCAATTGTGTTGCTGTAGAAAGTTCCTAGTATTTGGGACCCCATCCCAAACGTCTTCAGCCATCTGAGGTGAAAGAGGTGCTGTTGTGCTTTTTTCACAACACAGCTGGTACGTACACATGAGGAAATCTGCAGATGCTGGAAATTCAAGCAACACACACAAAATGCTGGTGGAACACAGCAGGCCAGGCAGCATCTATAGGAAGAAGCACTGTCGACGTTTCTGGCCGAGACCCTTCGTCAGGGCACCATGTGATATCCTCGGTGGTGTTTATGCCAAGGAACTTAAAGCCCTTCACCTTCTTAACCACAGATTGATTAATGTCAATAGGGGTTAGACTGTCTCCATTCCTTCTGTCGTCCACAATCAGCTCCTTTGTTTTTATGACAAAGAGGGAGAGGTTGTTTTCTTGACACTAGTCAGATGTTGTTCAGACCTCAGACAGAGTCAGCAATCAAATGGTTGAGCATATTGCGATGAATGTGCTGAGCTGTGTATATCACAATGCAAGAAGAATTAGTGATCATAATGTCATGAGATTCAAAATAAAGATGGAAAAAGAGAGGTCTGGACCACGGGTTGAGTTTCTAAATTGGAGAAAGGTCATTTTTGATGGTATCAGAAAGGATCTGACAAGTGTGGTTTGAGACAGGCTGTTTCCTGGCAGCGGAGTACTTGCAAGTGGGAGGCCTTCAGAAGTGAAATTTTGAGGGTGTAGAGTTTGTATGTGCCTGCCAAAATAAAAGTTGAAAGGTAACTAGTGCAGTGAACCTTGGTTTTCAAGAGGTATTGAGGTCCCGGATATTTTGTTCCTCGACATGTCTCAGACTGTTGGGTGCTGCCAAGACCCATTAAGGACGACTAATCATAATCAGTGAGCTCATCTGACGTTTTTTGTAGTTGTCTTCTGTTGGTTTCTAAAAGTTTCTGAATAGATTTTGCTCTTTTGTTTGCCCTCTCTTTGGCTTTTATGTTGGCTTTGGCTTCTCATTTTAACCACGGTTGTGTCCTCCTGCCTTTCCAATGCTTCCACTTCTTTGGGATGTATCGATCACTCAACTCCCAGCTCCAGAAACTCCAGCCATTGCTGCTCCATTGTGACTCCTATCTTTTCCTTCATAGCAAGTTTGGCCTGCTTCTCTGTCATAGAAACATGGAGAAGTTCAGTGGAGAAACAAGCTATTTAGCCCATCTTGTCAATGCTGAAAAAAACATTTAAGCTGTCTAATGTAACTGCATCGATACCATCGCCCTTCATACCCCTACCATCCAGGCTCCGATCCAAACTTCTTTTAAATGGTGAAACCGAGCTCATATTCACCACTTGTGCTGGCATCTCATTCCACACTCTCACAACCATTTCAGAGAAGAGCTTTTCCAAATGTTCCCATTAAATTTTCACCTTCCCCACTTACCCATGACCTCTGGTTGACATCCCACCCAACCTCAGTGGAAAAAGCTGCTTGCATTTACCCTATCTATACCCTCATAATTTTCTATACCTAACAAATCCTCAATCCAATGTATAATTTCCTTGTTTATGTTTAGAGCCTTTTTTAGGTGTATAAATTGATGAGGGGCATTGAGCGTGTGGAGAGCCAGAGGTTTTTTCCCAGGGTTGAAATGGCTAACACAAGGGGGCTTAGTTTTAAGGTGCTTGGAAATCAATACTGAGGGATGTCAGGGGTAAGATTTTTACACAGAGAGTGGTGCGTGCGTGGAATGCACTGCCAGCAGCGGTGGTCCAGACAGATACAATGGGGTCTTTTAAAAGCCTCTTAGATAGGTACATGGAGCTTAGAAAAACAGAGGGCTGTGTGCTAGGGAAATTCTAGGCAGTTACTAGAGTAGGTTACATGGTTGGCACAACATTTTAAGCTGAATGACCTGGAATATGCTGTAGATTTCTATCTTCTATTTTGAACAGTGAAATAACTTCTCTTCTTTAATCTGTATAGCGTCCACGATTTTAATGCCACTTTTCCACACTCCCATGGACTCTTTGTCCATCTCCTGAGTAAATAGAGATGGAAAAATATTTAAGAATTAAGATCTCCACCATCTGCTTTGGTTCCACACGTGGATTGCCATTCCGGTCTTCCAGAGAACCAACTTTGTGCCTTGCAATCCTTTTGCTCTTAATCTATCACTAGAATCCCTGAGGATTACCCTTCACCTTTTCTGTGACAGCGACTTCATGCCATCTTTTAGCCATCCTGATTTATTTCTTATGTGTCCTCTTGCATTTCTTATACTCCATAAGATTCTGCCTGCCTCTCCGTTTGCCATAAAGCAGACTGTCCCAATCCACAGTTGCCGGATCCTAGTATCTTAATTCCAGGTGTTGATCCATGCCCTGAACACATCCACCTTTCCTACAATGCTCCTTGTATTGAAATATACAGTGATCAGCATATTCGCTGCATCATGCTCAACTTTTTCATTCCTGACTTTCAGGACTGAACACAACTATCTCCAAAAAACACTCCACTCTCTGTTCAGTTATTCAGGCTCCCATTCCCCCTGCAACTTTCGTTTAAACCCCCCCCCCCCCCCTTATCCCCACCTCCCAGCATGCAGCTTTATCACCCCTTTGGCTTTCCTCTCCCAGATCAAAAAAAGGAGAGAAAATACCAGGTACAGGCAGATAGGAACAAATGGGGTACTTATGAAATACAGGAAATTCAAGTGAACACTTATGAAAGAAATAAAAGAAGGCATGAGGTTGCCACAGCAGACAAGGTGAAGGAGAATCCTCAGGGAATCTGCAGATATGTTAAGAGTAAAAAAGATTACATGGGAAACAATTAATCCTCTGCAAGATCAGAATGGTAATCCACATGAGGAAACAAAATAGATGGGGAGGTCAAGGCAGTGGATGTTGTCTACATGGACTTTAGCAAGGCACGACAAAGTCTCATAAGGGAGTTTGGTCACGAACGTTCAGTCAATCAGCATTCAAGATGAGATAGTAAATTGGATGATCAAACCCTGCAACTCAAGTAATCTGACTTGAAATGTTGTCCTGCACCCATTGATGTATTTTGTAAATCTTTTTACAGGTTAAAAATGAGAAAGAATTTGTCTCCAGGAATCTCAAACACGACACGCCAGTTTTGCTGTCTCTGTCTAGATGTTTAAAAAGTGGAGCAAGAGATTTAATCGACCATCCTTCCTGCTCAGACTGTGGGGAGGGATTCACTCGGCCTTTGACCAACTGGCATGCCCATCATTCTACACAGGAAAAAGGCCGTTCACCTGCTCAGACAGTGGGAATGGATTCACTCGGTCATCTCAACTGAAGGTAAGTTCACACTGGGCAAGGCCATTCTTCTGTTCTGTGTGTGAGAAAGGATTCAGTCAGTCTTCCCACCTGTGGACAAAACAGTCAGTTCACACCGGGCAGAGGCTGTCATCTGCTGAATTTCTGGGAAAGAATGCACTCAGACATCTGACCTAATGGCACACCAGTGAGTTCACACTGGGGAAAAGCCGTTCACTTGCTCAGTCTGTGGGAAGGGATTCACTCAGTCATCCAATCTGCAGAGTCATCAGGGAATTCACATTGGAGAGAGGCCTTCACCTGCTCAGAGTGTGGGAAGGGATTCACTCGATCATCCCAATTACTGGCACACCAGTTAGTTCACACTGGGGAAAAGCAGTTCACCTGCTCAGAATGTGGGAAAGGATTCACTGAGTCATCCACCCTACAGATACACCAGTGAGTTCACACTGGAGAGAGGCCATTCACCTACTCAGAATGTGGAACGAGATTCACTCATTCATCAATCCTATGAGTCACCAGCAAGTTCACACTAGGGAGAAGCCATTCACCTGCTCAGACTGTGGGAAGACATTCATTCAGTCATCCCATCTACAGAGACATCAGCGAGTTCACACTAGAGACAGCCCATTCACCTGCTCAGAATGTGGGAAAGGATTCACTCAGTCAGCCCAATTACTGGCACACCAGTCAGTTCACATTGGGGTGTGGCCGTTGTTATGATTCCCTAGGTTTTGTTTGCCGTGGACTGTCATTTTAAGAGAGAGAGAGAGATTAAGAAGGTGAATCAGTCTGACTTGCAGCTTGTTTACATCGCTCGCAGCTTATTTAGTTTTAACCGAGGACAAAGACACGCAGAGTCAGATTGAGATGAAGGAGGGAAAATAGGATCGAAACCAGGGAACTAGTGGCCAAGGGTCACTGATTGCAACTTTCCTATGCCCACAAGGGTGGGTTAATTATCGATTCAGCACACATCGAATGTGTGGATGTCACCTCGTTTGATCCATAGGAGTGGATCTGATTTGGGGTATCCTGTGAAGACCACTGATGTGTTAACCCTTGCCTGAGTGTGGTGTGCTAATTCACTTGAAGACGATACCCTTTGTGACAAGTCACTTTCGGTGATAATTCATATGTGGATTTGGAACGAAGACAGATAAAATCTACAGCAACTGTTGTCTCGATTTACCACCATGAAACCTGTGGTATTCAACATAATTGCCTTCTCTCAACATTTACGCTGGATTACAAATATCTCTCTCATCACCTATTCCATGGTTGAACTGCAACTTTCATACTTTGCCTTCTCAAGACTCCAAGTCTTGTTTCTCCCAAGCTCAATAGTTTTGGAGTTATATTTACACACATATATATATATACACATAACAATGTTCACTTTTGTTTATCTTGCTTGTTACTATCTTATAAGTAGATTCTAATAAAGATTGTTTTAACTACAAAAACAGACTCCAGGTCTAGTCTATTGCTGCTGGTTCATTTCTAAAGCGTTATGATTCATAACAAAATTGGGCCTGCGTCCGAGATATTAACAGATTTGGGACATTGTCATTAATTATCAATTTCATTGAGGAAGTCCATTTGATTTATTTGTGTGTGGAAAATCAGCAGCAATGGATGTTGATAGATGTCAGGAAGCGCCAACCTCTGAGGCATTAGGGTTGCGTTGTTGAGTCTTGCTAGAAGGTTAAAACTTGCTAAGGTGAAATTGACAATCAGGAGGGCATAGATGCAGAGGATAATAGCTGAACATTATGTATCTGAGGGAGTGTTTAAAGTGGAGGAGTTGGAGGTGTTTCCTGAAAGTAAACCACACGAGCTTGTGCTGCAGCACAAGTGAGAAAAATTAAAAATGGAGGCTGCGGAAGGCAGAGGCAGTTTGAGGGTAGGGAGGCAGAAAAACAGGGAGGAAGCAGAAAGACAGCGGCTGTTTGAGCTGGAAAAGGTAGAGAGATTGCAGCAATGGGGTCTAGAGTTAGACTCTAGTGTTAAGTTTGCCAGTCAGGAAGTTAAATCGGTACCTCCATTTGACGAGGCAGAGGTTGATATATACTTTCAGCATTTTGAGAAGGTTGCTCAAAGTTTAAAGTGGCCAAAAGAGGGTTGGCCCTTTCTCTTACGAAGTGTAATTAAGGGGAAGGCTCAGCAAGCCTATTCTGCTTTGACAGTTGATGAAGCAGCTGATTATGACCTAGTGAAACAGTCTGTGCTCAAAGCTTACGAGTTAGTCCCAGAATCATACAGGCAAAAGTTTGGAAATTTGAGGGAATCTGTGAAACAGATTTATATGGAACTTACTTATGAGAAGTTTGTGTGTTTTGACTGCCGGTGCACATACAAAAATATAAATGATGATTGTAACAGCTTGAAAGTGTTGCTTTTAATTGAAGGATTCAAAAGGTGCATTCATGATGACATAAAGACCTATTTAGATGAAAAGGATGCTGCCATTTTTCAGGAGTCTGATAGAATAGCAGATGAGTTTGTTTTTGCTCATAAGGTTAAGATTATTCCGAATAAGAGCTTCCAAAATAGTAGCATGGATCACCAGGGTAAACCAGAAATTAAAGCTGGAATAGTGACAAGAGTAAGGATGAAGGGAAGCAGTTGAAGGAGAAATATTCTGGTCTCACTTGTTACTATTGTAAGAAAGCTGGTTATATGATGGATAATTGTTCCATCCTGAAGAAGAAAAAGGAAAAGGAGTCAGTCGCAAATGCCTGTGGTCAGTATGTTGAAGCACCTATCAACTCACAGGGTTCTGAACATTCTGTTTCAGGCTCAGTTAAGGTCTGAGAGGTCTGACCGAGTTAAGAAGGGATTCGATCATTTTATGTCAGATGGGTTTGTATTAGTAAAGGAAGGGTCAACCCCGGTATGAGTGAAGATTCTTTGAGTTACTGGGGCTTCTCAGTGACTTATATCAGACAGCGTTCTAAAGTTTGGTGATGAGTCTCACACTGGTGAGGTAAACCTTACTAAATTCATTGAGGGCGACATGTTTTCCGTGCCATTGCACAAGGTAACTTTACAGTCAGGGTTGGTTTCGGTACCTGTTAAGATCGGAGTATGCTCCAGTTTACCAGAGGAAGATGTTAATTTGCTGTTAGGGAAAGACCTGGGAGATGGTAAAGTTGTTCCTGCAGTGCAGTTAACAACTAACCCAAACACTGATGACCCACAGATGGATTTTAACATTTATCCTTCCGGCGCAGGAACTCGAAGTATGGCTAAAATGTCTGCCGACGCAGACGAGTTTTTCGCAGAACAGAACCAAAACCCTAAGTTTGAGAGCTTTAAAAGAAACAGCTTTCTCAGATGATGAAATTAAGAAAGTGCCAGTAGGGTATTATCACAAGGATTGAGCGATAATGAGGACATGGAGGCCACCTGCTATACCAGCGAGTGAGGAATGGGCAATTGTTCACCAAGCTGTAGTTGCTAAAGTTTATAGGACTGAAATTTTAACTTTGGCCGACATTCTGCCCTTAGGTGGCCATTTTGGAGTGAATAAAACTGTAAACAGGATTATGAAATAATTTTACTGGCCTAATCTGAGGAAAGATGTTGTGACCTTTTGCAGAACCTGTCACATTGGTCAAGTTGTTCGTAAACCTAATCAGATCTCCACAGTGCCATACTGCAGTCTATATATAACTGCATCTGGTGAACCCTTTTCAAAATTTATAGTGGATTGTGTTGGCCCATTGCCAAAGACTAAATCTGGCCATCAGTATCTGCTAACTATTATGTGTACTGCATCCAGATTCCCAGAGGCAATACCTCTCAGAAATATTAAAGCTAAAACTGTGGCGAAGGCTCTTACCGAGTTTTTTTTTACTTTATTTGATTTGCCTAAAGAAATCCAGTCTGATCAAGGAAGCAATTTAACATCTGGATTATTCCAGCAGGTATTTTATGTACTGGGAGCTAAACAAATTACACCGTCTGCGTACCATCCAGAATTACGATGGGTTCTAGAAAGGTTTCATTCTACCCTCAAAACAATGATTAAGACACAATGTGTTCCACACTGTCTCTCTCTCTCTCTCTCTCTCAATGACTTGTAAAGGCTTGAAAAAGACATCATCGGACGCACGCACGCACATGCCAAAAAAAAACATACTGTGTTGAAAATGGAAAAGACTGAGATGAAGGAATATATTTGCTTTTGTTCGCAGTAAGATAGTTCGTACAGGAATCACTGGGCTTTAGTTCATTTGAATTTGTATTTGGTCATAGAGTGAGGGGACTTTTGACCTTGTTAAAGGAACAGTGAATGGATGGGGATGTGCGTGTTAACTTGTTAGACTAAGTTTTGAAGTTCAACAATGAACTACTCCAGGCCTGTAGTCTAGCGAGACAAAACTTAAAGATTTCTCAAAACAAAATGAAGTGTTGGTTTGATAAGTGGGCTTGCGAAAGAAAATACCATTTGGTGGATAAGGTGCTTACCTTATCTCCAATGTTGACAAATCCACTTCAGGCAAAACGCAATGGACCGTATGAAATAGTCTCTCAAATTAATAATGTGCATTATGTTATCAAAACACCCGACCGATGTAAAATAACACAGGTGGTACACATAAATATGATAAAGCCTTATTTTGACAAACAGGCACCATCTGTGTGTGTTGTTGTCAAAACATATGAATCTGGCAACCCTGAGAATAAAGCAATTGACTTGTCTGAGACTTTTCACAAGCCAAACATTGTCCCAGTTAGGCTAATGAACTCGGTTGTTCCAGAAAACTTTGATAACAGGTTGGCTCACCTGCAGCCAAAACAACAACAGCTGAAGGAATTAATTCTGCAGTTTAAAGATTTATTTCCCGATGTTCCCAAGCAAACCACGGTCCCAATACATGATGTAGATATTGGTTAAACCGATTAAACAACACTCATATCACATGAACGTAGAAAAGTGTAAATTGGCTGAGCAAGAAATTGAAAATATGCAGGAAAATTGTATTATTAGCCCTTCAGCATCAGATTGGAGTCGCCCCCCGTTATTGTGCCCAGACCTGATGGTGGTATTAGATTTTACACTGATTATAGGAAGGCAAATGCAGTAACAAAAACACATGCCTATTCTATCCCTAGGATGGATGATTGCATCAATAAGGTTGGAAAAGCTGAATTTCTTACCAAGATTGATCTGTTTACAGGGTATTGGTGTGTTCCATTGACGGACAGAGGTAGAAAAAATTCTGCATTTGTGATACCATCTGTGTTGTATGAATATAATGTTTTGCTGTTTGGAATGAAAACTGGTCCAGGAACATTCCGGAGAATGAATGATTCTGTAATTCGAGGGTTGGAACACACAGATGCCTATATTGATGACTTAGTTACAGGGAGTGACACTTGGGAATAGCATATCTCTGCAGTAGAAAAACTGTTTGACAGGTTTTCCCAGGCCAGCCTTACAATTAACTTAGCTAAGAGTGAATTTGGCCATGCCACTGTGACCTGTCTTGGCTATGTTGTTGGTCAAGGCAGGTTGGCTCCTGTTCGGGCAAAATTCCAGGGAATTTCTTAAATTCCTATTCTGACTGCTAAGAAGGCTCTTAGAAGGTTTCTGGGAATGGATGGATATTACCGTAAGTACTGTAAGAACTTTGCTGCTATCGCTCTTCCTCTGACTAATCTCCTGAAGAAGGGTGAAAAGTTTGTTTGGACCGAGCTTTGTCAGGAGGCATTTGAACGATTTTAAGTTATTATGTGAGATTAGGCCAATCAATGAAGTGCTGTCAGTAAATTTAATTAACAGATTGGAGCTGTGGGTGGCAACACAAGTCATGTGTGCACAGAAAGTAAAGGAGAGGGCCAAAGAGACAACTCTGTGGGTTATGTGTGCTGAGGGTCAGAGAGACAGAGGAGATGGAGCCCACTCTTACCACCGCCGGCGATCTGACAGGAAATCCAGGATCCAGCTACACAAGGCGGGGTGAAGGCCGAGGTCTCTGAGCTCCTTGTGGATACTTCATGCCTTTGTATGGCTACTGCTCTGCCTATGACTGCAAGGAACTGCAGAGAACTTTGGAGAGCAGAGAACATCAGAGAAACAAGCCGCCACTCCATGGACTCTTCCTACACTTCCCCTCCCTCGGAAAAGCAGGCCATGTACTCAGAAAACCTCATAACCAGGGCATTCTTGCTGCAAACCCGCTCCCACATTGGCGGAGAGATACAAAAGCCTTAAAGTGCGTAACACCAGGCTAAAGGATGGCTTCCTGTCTGCAGTTATAAGGCAAATAAATGATAAAATGGACTCGACCTCACAATGTAACTCGACGTAACCCTGCACCATATGTCTACCTGTACTGCACTTTCTCTGCAGCCATAATGCTTTGTTACAGTTATTGTTTTGTTGTATATCAGCTCGATGTACCGTCGTAATGTATCGATCTGTGTGGATGGTACATCAGGCAAGATTTTCACTGTAGCTCAGTACGTGTTGATAATAAAAAAAATCCCCATTTTAATTGTGTGGAAATATTAGACAGACTGAGTCTCTGCTCTGGAACCTCAGAAGGAAACTGAACGGTTGTCATTTCTATGGAAAGCAAATATATGGAAAATGCTTCAATTCCACATTACGATCTGCAGTAACAGGGATCAGGTGACCGGTGGTGTGTCTCCCATATCAATATCAGAATCAGGTTTAATAACAGCGGCATATGCCAGGAAATTCGTTGTTAATTTTTAATTCTTAACGAAAGATTTTAACAATTGTGATTTAAAATAAGTATATATATATATATAGTACAAAAATAGAAAAATTAAAAATGTAATAAACTATTTTAATTGTGTGGAACTATTTGACTGACTGGGTTTTTGCTTTGGAAATTCTGTAGTGAAGCTTAACTGAACTGTACACATTTATGAGAAGCTCAGGTAAATAGAAAAGGCTAAATTCTCACATAAATGGTCATACACCCAGAAACATCGGCAGCACTTCAGCACGTCGAAACAGTGAATGAAACATGCGGAAAATATTACAGAAAAAAAAACACATTGTCCACCCACAACGAGAGGACGTGACCGATCCGGATCTCACTGCCTTGTCTGAAGAGGCAAAATGTGAAGCTACACGTACACGTTGAGCAGTGACCTGCAAATACTGCAGATCTGCAGAGAAACGTGAACAGGAAACGGGATCAGGTGACGGGTGGAGGGTCTCCCTCCTGAACCGGTGACTCTGCTCCTCTCCACTCACACGCTGCCCGACCCATCCGCCGCATTCCACACATTATTCCATATTTACACCAGATACATGTTTACTTTTCCACACCATATCTTCCCCGATCCATTTCCCTCTACCTCCAGGTCACAGAGTCACGGGCTCGATTCCCATCCCGGTCCGAAACATAATTCAGACCCAAACAGGAAATGTCCACGTTTCATTTAAATCAGTTCTGTGTTTATAATCACTAATTTCTATTCACATTCCTCCGGCCTCAGTGGACAGGAACACTGAAACATCAAGTGAGAAACAGCAGGAGGTGGCCATTCGGTCCCTGTAACCATCAACAAGATGGCGGCTGCTCTCCCATCTCAGCCACCTTTCTGTCCGATCCTCATTTCCTCGATCCCTTCGGTCTCCACACTTCTGCCAGCCTCTTTTCCACGTGAGGACGATCACTGAGTCTTCACCGCCCTCTGTGGAGGGGATTTACAGATATTCACCACCCTCGGAATGGAGACATTTCCCCTCATCACAGTCCCGGACAGTCCATCCCCTTTTTCAGAGTCTGGGATCTCTGGTTCAACCGGTAATGATGTTGTGCATTTCAATGTGTTCATCTCTCAGTCCTCGATTCTCTAAATGACATTTAGAGTTATCACATTTCATCTTTCTTCAAGTTATGACCCCACCACTCCAGGGATCAGTCAGGTAAATCTTCATAATCTTCATATAGCAAATACTCTCTAACCTCTTTGCTCTGTGGAATTAATTTCCATCTACTGCAGCCCCGTGTTGCCCCAAACACTCACCTCCCACCCTTGTCACTATTTTCATCTTCCACCTCCCCTCTCACCTGGATCCACCTCTCACTCCCCAGCTCTTGCCCCATCCCCACCCCTCACCTCTTTTCTCTGACTATTTCCCGCCCAGACTCAGTCCAGAGGGTGGGTATCGGCCCGAAATGTTGACGGTCCATTTCCCACCACAGATGCTGCCCGACCCACTGAGTTTCTCCTGCAGTTTGTTCTTTGGTCTGTATAGCCCGTGTTAGTGTGGGGAGCGGGATTTTACACCATATTCCAGGGTTAGGGTTAGGGATAATGGACTTCTCGGTGAGACAACAACATTAATCACGGGTTTCATCACTGAATCCAGTGTTGTGAGATGTAAAGTCCCCTGTTATGTGTCCGGCTGTGCCGTGTGGTTGCTGGAGTAGGCAGCGTGGTGTTTGTCTCGATTCGGGTCACAACACCAGAATTGCCAGCGGGGTCCACACACAGTGTATCAGTCAACAGAAAACCTCCCGTCATTACAGTCTTTGTCTCCTGGTAAACTCAACACCCTGACTGTGTGGACCATAGATACCCCTTCCTCTCAGAGTCAGGGAATCATTCTGACAGCTGATCGCTGAGAGGAATTATATTTATTGGCCTTTAAAGTTCACCCAGATTCGTTTGGACGGATTTGATGTGGAGTTCGGGGTGTCACAGTGAAAGGGCCGGACGGCCGAACTCTCTCCGTTGTCCAATCATCCTTCCAGGTGAGGCGACACTTCACCTGTCAATATTCTCAGGTCGCCTATTGTGTCCGCTCCTCCCGATGCGGCCGCCTCGACACTGGTGACACAGGCTTCTCCACAGTTGTGCCGGGTAGGAATGTTTTTTTAACGGGTGTCAATATTTTTCTTCCCTTTTGTGCGGGAAGGGTGGGTTTTGGGGGTGGATGATCGGGATGCCGTCCTTTTTGATTCAGGGGGTGGGGAGGGCGTTTCATTGTTTTTCTCTCTGAACGACTTTCCTGTTTTCTTTGTTTCGTGGTTCTCTGGAGAAGAAAAAAAAACCTCAGCGTTATTTATGGATACCTGCTTTGATAGTAAATTAACCTTTGAACTATCCACTCAGAGCGGGACTTAGTTAGTTAGTCACTCGGACAGGAACAGTCTGTGAATGCTCCCACCCAACTCACCAATTCCCCTTACACCACAGATATATCTGTCCAGATAGTCCCCACACAAGACAGGCTGGAGCCAAAAATATTTACTACATGACAGACCCTAAAGACAAATTACAAAATATTCATAATGGCTTACACACAGAGAACAGACTGAAGCTGTCCTATCTCTACACATGAGTGCACAAGGAGATAAGCATCCTGAAACCCGAGCTAGCGACCCTGAAGAAGAAATATGGCTCAGCATGGCTTAGCACATTGGTTGATCATCAGAAGTTTCTTTCAGAAAAACAGGCTGCTATTTTTTAATGTAGTGTTAATCCTTTTACATACTTTATCATTCCCTCCTTTAGATCATTACATGATCAACAAAGCAGTAACTTTTTACGGAGAAAGCAACCAAGTACAGCATTAACTTCTCAGTGGGTAAAAACGGCATACATCAGTAATTATAACAATGATATGTACAACCATTTGGACATAATGCAATATCTTGTCCCACATATTACCGACAGGTCTTCGAAGATCACCCTTTCGACCCTTCGGTGAACCCGTGTAAATCCTGCCCTACTCTCTTGATGCTGTCAGTCTCCTTGGCAGTGTGCTTGGAGAGGGATGTAGACTCATCAGGGATATAGGTGCAGCATTCTGTGTCAGTAATAGCACAGGTTCCCCCTTTCTCAGCTGGGATAAACTCTAAAGCTGTACGATTCTGTACGACTGTTTGCCGGATTGCAATCATTTCAGTGGATATTTCTGTTACTTGGGCCTGTGTTTCTGTCAGGGCCCCTGCAGTATTGTGGCCAGCTCCTCAAGTGCTTGTAGCCAAACTGATTATCTCTCGTGAATTCCTGGCTACTCCATAGGAGAGAAAAGCGAACATCCAAAATCGCTCAGTCTCAGTTATTCCTCTCGGCTGCTGGGCACCTGCAGTTATGGCCAGGATGCATGTTTCCCAGTATAGGAAGTTCAGTTTGGTGGGGGCCTGTGATACCATCCCTCAAAACAGCGACAGCCACAGTCATCTCTGACTGGACCACAGTTCCTGACTCTCTTCCCCTGGTGTTATTTGAGGAAGACCAGGCTGAGAGTTCCTCACTCTGGTTGAGCAGGATTACAGACATTGGAATCATAGTTTTACCCAGCAGGCCCCTAGTTCTACCTGTTTGGCAAGGTGTGACCGAGAGACATTGAGGTGTTAACATGGAGGCCCCCAGAAAGACATAAACACGAACATCTCTGTTACATTCCCGTAATGGTTTAAATGAACCAGCAGCAATAGACCACACCTGGAGTGTGCTTTTGATGTTAAAACCATTGTCTTTATTCGTATCTACTTATAATATAACAAACTAAGCAAAATAATCAAAAGCTAAAAGTGTTATGAGGACACATATGTGTAAATATAACTCCCAAACCACTGAGCTCAGGGAATGCCAAGCTTAAAGTCTTGAGATGGTAAAGTATGACATTCAGTTCATCCACGGAATCAAGGTACTCCCAATCCAGACCCAACACACAAAGTATTACCGACAGTGATTTCCACAGAATATCCCTTCTCACAAGTGTTTACCACATAACACACCGGAATCCAGCTAAGGGTTAACAAAAGTGGTAGCCACGGGATACTCCAACAAAATCCCCAGATGGATTATACGAATTATCACCAACAGTGATTGGTCACAGGGGTACCTCTTCAAGTGATTACCACACCCAGGCAAGGGTTAGCACAAGTGGTCCTCACAGGATACTCCCAAACCAACAGATCCACTCCAATGGATCAAACAAAGTGACAATCACACTTTCGGTATACGCTGGATCAATAATCAACCCACCTTGTGGGCATAGGAGAGTCCAAACAGTGGCCTTTGACCACTAGGAACCTTTGTTTCGAACTTTCTATCTTCTTTCTTTCTCTCTGGCTGACTGTGTTTGTGACTGTCCTTGCTTAAATAAAACAAACTGTGAGCTATGTAAACACAAGCTGCAAGCAATTGTAAACACGCTGCATCGTCAAATAGTTCCGCCCCTCTCTCTCTCTCTCTCAGTAAGAATCAAACAGGGGCCGGGAAAGCCAGGCTTGTATACACAGGAATTTAGAAGGATAATTTAGAATTTAGTATTTCTCCGTGTGTCGCTTTTTTAGTTATCTTCTGTTGCTCTTTAAAAGTTTCCCAATCCTCTGGCTTCCCTCTCATCTTTGCTATGTTACACATCTTCTCTTTTATTTTTATACTGTCCTTGACTTCCTTGTCAGTCATGGTCGCCCCTACTATCCTTAGCTGGCTTTTACCACTGAAATGGTGTGGGACTACAACCAGAGGCCATGGGTTAAAGGTGAAAGGTGAAATGTTAAGGTGAACATGAGGGGGAACTTCTTCACACAGTCAGTCATTCGGGTGTGGAATGAACAGCCAGCACAAGTGGTGCATGCGAGCTCAATTTCAACATTTAAGAGGTTCGTGTAGGTACCTGGATGGTAGGGATGTGGGAATGGTCAGTTTAATTCGTTCAGCACAAACCAGATGGACCAAATATCCTGTTTCTGTATTGTAATTTTCCACAAGAACCTGAAGTAACACTAATATTCACTCTAAGTCCTTTTAACAGCTGTGCAGACCAACCATTCACCTCAGCAGGGATTTTTTATATGGCGTTAAAATTGTGGAACTTTAAGTTAATAATACGTGACAGAAAATCCCAGATGCACGTCAGGAAAGACAATTTGTGTGAGAGTGTTTCATTTACTGTGGGGCCAGGTGCCCATGCAGCTCAGCAGGAAGAGGGAACAATACCAATGGAGAGAGTCAAACTGAGCCAGGGTACAAATTGCAGATGGCAGAAATTCCCCATTCTTATAGAAACAGGAAGAGCATCAGGGAATTGATGGTCATTCCAGATACCAGCACTCTGCCCAGTCAGGAGATGATTTCTCTGTCCAACTTGGGTTCAACCTCATTGTAACAGTGAGGAACAGCCAGATCAAAACTTGGCGACTCAAGCAATCTCATCTGAAATGTTGTCCTACAGCCATTGATGGACTTTGTAAATCATTACACAGGTTAAAACGAGAAGGAATTTGTCTCCAGGAATCTCAAACACAACACGCCAGTTTTGCTGTCTCTGTCCAGATATTTAAGAAGTGGAGTGAGGGATTCAATCGACTATCCTTCCTACTCAGACAGTGGGGAGGGATTTATTCGGTCATCTGACCAACTGGCACGCCCGTCATCTTACACAGGAGAAAGGACGGTCACCTGCTCAGACAGTGGGAATAGATTCACTCGGTCATCTCAACTGAAGGTACGTCAGCAAGTTCACACTGGACAAGACCATTCACCTGTTCTGTTTGTGAGAAAGGATTCAATTGGTCTTCCTACCTGCGGACACACCGTCAGTTCACACCGGGCAGAGGCTGGTGATCTGCTGAATTTGTGGGAAAGGATTCACTCAATCATCTGACGTAATGGCACACCAGCGGGTTCACACCGGGGAGAGGCCATTCTCCTGCTCAGAATGTGCGAAACGATTCACTCGGTCATCCAACCTACAGAGACATCAGAGAGTTCACACTGGGGAGAAGCCGTTCATTTGTTCAGAATGTGGGAAGCGATTCACTCGCTCTTCCACCCTACAGATACATCAGCGAGTTCACACTGGGGAGAAGCCGTTCACTTGCTCAGTCTGTGGGAAGGGATTCAGTCATTCATCCAACCTACGGAATCACCAGCGAGTTCACACTGGGGAGAAGCCGTTCACCTGCTCAGTCTGTGGGAAGGGATTCAGTCATTCATCCAACCTACAGAGTCATCAGCGAGTTCACACCGGCGAGAGGCCATTCACCTGCTCAGTCTGTGGGAAGGGATTCACTCTATCACACCACCTACAGAGCCATCAGCGAGTTCACACAGGGGAGAAGCCGTTCACCTGCTCAGTCTGTGGGAAGGGATTCACTCAGTCATCCAACCTACAGAGACACCAGCGACTTCACACTGGGGAGAGGCCATTCACCTGCTCAGTCTGTGGGAAAGGATTCACTCAGTCATCCACCCTACAGAGACACCAGCGAATTCACACTGGGGAGAAGCCGTTCACCTGCTCAGTCTGTGGGAAGGGATTCACTCTATCACACCACCTACAGAGACACCAGCGAATTCACACTGGGGAGAAGCCGTTCACCTGCTCAGAATAAGGGAAAGGATTCAGTCAGTCATCCCACCTACTGGCACATCAGTCAGTTCACAATGGGGAGTTGCCGTTGTTATGAATCCCTAGATTTCGTTTGCTGTAGACTGCCAGTTTAAGAGAGAGAAATTAAAAAGTTAAATCAGTTTGACTTGCAGCTTGTTTACATCGCTCGCAGCTTGTTTAGTTTTAACCGAGGGCACAGACACTCAGAGTCAGATGGAGACGAAGGAGGAAAAATGGAAGGATCAAAACAAGGGAACTAGTGACCAAGGGTCACTGATTGCAATTTTCCTATGCCCACATGGGTGGGTTAATTATCGATTCAGCGTACTCAAATGTGTGGTTGTCACCTCGTTTGATCCGTAGGAGTGGATCTGATTTGGGGTATCCTTTGAAGACCAGTAATGTGTTAACCCTTGCCTGGGTGTGGTGGGGTAATTCACTTGAAGACGATACCCCTTGTGACAAGTCACTTTCCGTGATAATTCGTATGTCGATTTGGAATGATGACGGATAAAATTTACAGCAACTGTTGTCTCGTTTTACCACCATGAAACCTGTGGAATTCGACATAATTGCCTTCTCTCAACATTTACGCTGGATTACAAATATCTCTCTCATCACCTATTGCATGGTTGAACTGAACTTTCATACTTTGCCATCTCAAGACGCCAAGCCTTGTTTCTCCCGAAATCAATATTATATTTGCACACATATATACACATAACACATTTGTTTATCTTGTTTAAGTTATTATATTCTAAGTAAATTCTAATAAAGTTGGTTCTAACATTAAAAACAGACTCCAGGTGTAGCCTATTGCTGGTGTTCGTTTCTAAAGCGTTAAAATTCATAACAAAATTTGGGCCTGCGTCTGGGATATGAACAGATTTGGGGGCGTAGTCATTAATTATCGATTTCATTGGGGAAATTCCTTTTGATTTATTTGTGTGCGAAAAATCTGTAGCAATGGATGTTGATAAATGTCTCGAAGTGCCAGGCATTGGAGGACGCCAGAAGGATTGAGTTGTTACATATTGGTAAAAGGTTAAAACTTGCTAAGGGGAAATCGACAATGAGGAGGGCACAGATGCGGAGTGTAATAGCCGAACATTATGTATCTGAGGGTGTGTTTAAAGTGGACGAGTTGGAGGTGTTTCCTGAACGTAAACCTAGTGAGCTTGAGCTCCAGTACAAGTGAGAAAATTAAATGCGGAGGCTGTGGAAAGGCAGAGGCAGTTCGAGCTGGAAAGGATAGAGAGATTGCAGCAAAGGGGTCAAACGTTAGACTCTTGTGATAAGTTTAAGGCCAGTCAGGAAGTTAAATTGGTGCCTCCAGATGGCTGCTCAGAGTTTAATGTGGCCAAAAGAGGTTTGGCCTATTCTCTTACAAAGTGTAATTAAGGGAAAGGCTCAGCAAGCCTATTCTGCTTTGACAGTTGATGAAGCAGCTGATTATGACATAGTGAAACAAGTTGTGCTCAACGCTTACGAGCTGGTCCCAGAAGCATACAGGCAGAAGTTTAGAAATTTCAGGAAGTCTGTGAACCAAACTTATATGGAACTTGCTTATGATCAGTTTTTGTGTTTAGCTGCTGTTGCACATATAAAAATATAAATGATTTTAACAGTTTGTAAGAGTTGATTTTAATTGAAGAATTCAGAGGGTGCGTGCCTGATGACAGAAAGAGATATTTAGATGAAAATGATGCTGCCACTTTGCAGGAGTCTGCTGGATTAGCAGATAAGTTTGCTTTAACTCATAAAGTTCTGAACATTCTGTTGAGGCTCAGTTAAGGAAAAAGGAAAAGGAGGCAGTCCCGAATGCCTGTGATCAGTCTGTTGAAGCACCTGTCAACCCACAGGGTTCTGAACATTCTGTTGAGGCTCAGATAAGGATTTGAGAGGTCTGACCCAGTTAAGATGAGATTCGATCATTTTATGTCAGATGGGATTGTATTATTAAAGGAAGGGTCAACCCCGGTACCACTGAAAATTGTTTGAGATACAGGGGCTTCTCAGTCACTTATATGAGACAGCATTCCAAAGTTTGGTGATGAGACTGAAACAGGTGAGGTAAATCTTATTAAAGGCATTGGGGGCGGTGTGGTTTCTGTTCCATTGTACAAGGTAACTTTACAGTCAGGGTTGGTTTCGGGACCTGTTAAAATCGGATTGTGCTCCAGTTTACCGGTGGAAGATGTTACTTTGCTGTTAGGGAATGAACTGGCAGATGTTAAAGTAGTTCCTGCAGTGTAGTTGACAACTAAGCCAACCACTGACGACACACAGATGGATTTTAACATTTATCCTTCCTGCGCAGTAACTCGAAGTATGGTTAAAAAGTCTGCCGACGCAGACGGTTCTGTGCAGCATGATTCTGATACCCATGATAGCCAAAATCGGGATTCAGGTTATGATGACTTGTCAGGGACTTTTCTGCCTTCATTGTTTCAACAGGATTCAGGTGGCAAGTTTGATGAAAAAGATTTATCCCTGTCTAGGAAGGAGTTTATAGCAGAACAGAACCGAGACCGTGAGACTGAAGCTTTAAAAGAAACAGATCTCTCAGATGATGAGATTAAGAAAGTGCCAGTAGGGTATTATCTCAAGGATGGAGTGATAATGAGGAAGTGGAGGCCACCTGCTATACCAGAGAGTGAGGAATGGGCAATTGTTCACCAAGTTGTAGTTCCTGAAGTTTATAGGACTTAAATTTGAACTTTGGCCCACAGTATGCCCTTAGGTGGCCATTTTCGAGTGAATATAACTGTAAACAGGTTTATGAAATAATTTTACTTGCTTAATTTCAGGAAAGATGTGACCTTTTGCAAACTTGTCACACTTGTCCATTTGTGGGTAAACCCCACCAGGTCACCCCAGTGGCCCCACTGTAGTCTATACCTGCATTCGGTGAACCCTTTTCTAAAGTTATAGTGGATTGTGTTGACCCATTGCCGACGCCTAAAGCTGGCCATCAGTAACTACAAAGTATTATGTATACTGCATCCAGATTCCCAGAGGCAATACCTTTCAGAAATATTAAAGCTAAAACTGTAGCGAAAGTTCTTACCAAGTTTTTTTTTCACTTTTTCTGGATTGCCTAAAGAAATCCAGTCTGATCAAGAAAGTAATTTTACACCTGGATTATTTCAGTAGGTATTTTATGAACTAGGAGCTGAACAAATAACATGATCTGCGTACCATCTGGAATCACAAGGGCTGCAGAAAGTTTTCATTCTACACTCAAAACAATGATTAAGACATAGTGTGTTGAAAATGGAAAGACTGGGATGAAGAAATATATTTGCTTTTGTTCTCAGTAAGAGTCAGTACAGGATCACGGGGCTTTAGTTCACTTGAACTATTTGGTTATAGACTGAGGGGACCTTTGACTTGTTAAAGGAACAGTGGATTGATGGGGATGTACATGTTAACTTGTTAGACTATGTTTTGAAGTTCAATAAAAACTACACCAAGCGTGTAGTCTAGTAAGACAAAACTTAAACATTTCTCCAAAAATACTGAAGTGTTGGTTTGATAAGCGGGCTTGCGAACGAAAATACCAGGTGGGGGATATCTTATCTTATCTTATTTTATCTCCAATGTTGACGAATCCACTCCAGGTGAAACTCAATGGACCGTATGAAATAGGCTCTCAAATTAACGTTGTAAATTATGTTATTAAAACACCCGACTGACGTAAACTAACACAGGTTGTACACAGAAAGATGATAAATCCTTATTTTGACAAAGAGTCACCATCTGTGAGTGTTGCTGTCAAAACATATGAATCTGGTAACCCTGAGAATAAAACAATTGTCTTGTCTGAGACTTTTCACAAGCCAAACGTGGCCCCAGTTAGGCTAATAAACTCGGTTGTTCTGGAAAAAAAAAATGATAACAAGCTGGGTCATTTGCAGCCAGAGCAACAACAGCTGAAGGAATTAATTCTGAAGTTTAAAGATTTATTTTCTGATGTTCCCAAGCAAACCACGGTCGTAGTACATGATGTAGATATTGGTCAAGCCAAACCGATTAAACAACACCAATATCGTATGAAAGTAGAAAAGAGTAAATTGACTGAGCAAGAATTTGAAAATATGCTGGAAAATGGTATTATTAGTCCTGCAGCATCAGATTGGAGTCACCCACCGTTATTGTGCCCAGACCTGATGGCAGTATTAGATTTTGCACTGGTTATAGGAAGGTAAATGCAGCAACAAAAGCAGATGCCTATCCTATCCCTAGGGTGGATGATTGTATCGATAAAGCTGGAAAAGCTAAATTTCCAACAAAGATTGATTAGTTGAAAGGGTTTTGGTGTGTTCCATTGATGGACAGAGGTAGAGAAATTTCTGCGTTTGTGATACCTTCTGGGTTGTATGAATACAATGTTTTGCCGTTTGGAATGGAAAAATTGTCCAGGATCATTTCAGAGAACGTTTGATTCTGTAATTCGAGGGTTAGATCACACAGGTGCCTATATTGATGACTTAGTCACAGGGGGTGACACTTGGGAAGAGCATATCTCTGCAGTAGAGAAGCTGTTTGACAGGCTTTCCCAGGCCAGCCTTACATTTAGCTAAGATTGAACTTTGCCATGCCACTGTGACCTGTCTTGGCTATGTTGTAGGTCAAAGCAAGTTGGCTCCTGTTCAGGCAAAACTCCAGGCAATTTCTGAAGTTCCTATTCCGACTGGTAAGAAGGCTCTTAGAAGGTTTCTGGGAATGGTTGGATAAAGTTCAGCAAGAACTTTACTGATATCGCTCTTCCTCTGACTAATGTCCTGAAGAGGGGTCAAAAGTTTGTTTGTACCGAGCCTTGTCAGGAGGCATTTGATCGATTGAAAGCCATTTTTATGTCATCAACCTGTGCTCAGGGCACCTGACTTTACAAAGCCATTTTCTATAGTTGTGGATGCCAGTGATGAAGCTGCCGGGGCAGTGTTATTACAAAAAGATGATGATGATGTTGAACAGCCTGTAGCTTACATTTCGAGAAAATTCAATCAGCATCAAAGAAATTATTCCACCTTAGCCGGCTCACTTTTGACATTTAAGAAAAACTTGGACAGATATATGGATGAGAGGGGCTTGGAGGGATATGGCCCAGGTGCAGGTGAGTGGGACTAGGCAGAAAAATAGTTCGGCACAGCCAAGAAGGGCCAAAAGGCCTGTTTCTGTGCTGTAATATTCAATGGTTCTTAGAGAAAGAGTTGTTGTCATTCATCTTGGCTTTGCGGCATTTTGATGTTGATGTTTGTCCTGAGAAGAAACCTCTTGTAGTTTATACTGATCATAAACTGTTGGTGTTTTTTATTAAGGTAAAGGGCAAAACCAGATGATTGTTAAACTAGTGTCTGATTTTGCAATAATATGGTATTGTGATAATGCATATGAAAAGCACGGACAATATCATTGCCGATTGTATTTCCAGATGGAAGCTTACAGTTTTAATAGTGAAGCAGAATCTGGTATTTGCATACGATTCTGCAATGTGTTACATGATAACCATACATGCATTATTTTACATACTGTAGCTTGCAGTTAAAATTTTTCTCTTTTAGTTCAGAAAGAAATTTCCTTTGTGGGGGGCGAAGTGTTATGTATCTTTCGGTATCGTTTGCTGTGGACTGTCACTTTAAGAGAGTGCCTGAGTGAGGTGGGGACTAACAATGACGTCAGCCGCTGACTTTCTCAGCTCACTTTCGATTTTTACAGAGAGAGAGAGCTCAAGGAGGCGGGACTGTCTGACTTGCAGCTTGTTTACATTACTCGCAGTTTGTTTCGTTTTAAGCGAGGACACAGACACTCACAGTCAGAAGGACGCAAAGAAAGAGAACAAAAGGATTTAGACAAGGAAGCTAGTGGCCAAGGGTCACTGTTTGGAACTCTCCTGTGCCCACAAGGGCGGTTTGATTATCGATCCAGTGCACATCGAATGTGCGCCTGTCACCTCAAATAATCCACAGGAGTGGATTTTGTTTGGGGAATCCTGTGGTGACCACTTACGTGTTAACCCTTGCCTGGGTATGTGGTGTGGCGATTCACTTGAAGACGATATCCCTGTGAGAAACACGAGGAAATCTGAAATTCAAACAACAACACACACAAAATGCTGCTGGAACACAGCAGGCCAGACAGCATGTATAGGGAGAAGCGCTGTCGACGTTTCGGGCCGACACCCTTCTTCAGGACTAACCGAAAGGTAAGATAGTAAGAAATTTTAAAGTAGTGGGGGGAGGGGAATTGCGAAATGATAGGAGAAGACTGGAGGGGGTGGGATGAAGCTAAGAGCTGGAAAGGTGATTGGCGAAAGTGATACAGAGCTGGAGAAGGGAAAGGATCATTGGATGGGAGGATTCGGGAGAAAGAAAGAGGGGAGGGTAGATGGAGAACAGGTAAACAACTAAACGTGTCACAGATGGGGTAAGAAGGGGAGGAGGGACATTAACAGAAAGACATTTAATTACACGCCCCATTCCCATTCTGATATGTCTATCCATGGCCTCCTCTATTGTCAAAATGAATCCAAACTCAGGTTGGAGGAACAACACCTTATATACCGGCTGGGTAGCCTCCAACACGATGGCATGAACATTGACTTCTCTAACTTCCATTAATGCCGCTCTTTCCCTTCTTACCCCATCCCTGACATATTTAGTTTTTTGCCTGTTCTCCATCTCCCTCTGGTGTCCCCCCCCCCTCCCACCTTCTTTCTTACTCCTGAGGCCCCCCGTCCCAGGATCCTTTCCCTTCTCCAGCTCTGTATTACTTTTGCCAATCACCTTTCCAGCTCTTAGCTTCATCCCACCTCCTCCGGTCTTCTCCTATCATTTCGCATTTCCCACTCCCCCCACGACTTTCAAATCTCTTACTATTTTCCCTTTAGGTTAGTCCTGACGAAGGGTCTCGGCCCGAAACTTCGACAGCGCTTCTCCCTATATATGCTGCCTGGCCTGCTGTGTTCCACCAGCATTTTGTGTGTGTTGTTGATCCCTGTGACAAGTCACTTTCGGTGATAATTTGTATGTGGATTTGGAACGGCGACGGATAAAATCTACGGCGACTGTTCTCTCATTTTACCACCGTGGAACCTATGGAATTCAACGTATTTGTCTTCTCTCTGTATTTGCCCTGGATTACAAATATCTCTCTCCCATCCCTTATTCCGTGAATGAACTACACTTTCATACTTTACCATCTCAAGACTCTAAGCCTTGTTCCCCTCACCCCCCCCCCCCACCCACCACTGAGCTCAATAGTTTGGGAGTTATATTTACACATGCATGTACACACATATCTTGCTTAAGTTACTATATTGTAAGTAGATACTAATGAAGATAGTGCTTTTAACATCAAAAACGTGCTAGTCAGAGCAGAAATAGGACGATATTTCAGATGACTACGTGGCTTGAAAAATGGTGCAAGGGGGAGGGATTCAAATTTTTGGGGCATTGGAACCTGTTCTGGGGGAGGTGGGACCGGTATGTCTGCGCCTGGGCTGGACTGGAACCAATGTCCTCGGGGAGTGTTTGCTACTGCTGTTCAGGAGGACTTAAACTAACGTGGCAGGGGGATGGGAACAGGTGCAGAGAGACAGAGGTGTGTAAAATGAGGGTAGAAGCAAAAAGTAGTAAGGTGAAAAGTAAAAATGGCAGGCAGGCAAATCCAGGGCAAAAAGCAACAAGAGCCACTTTTCAACATAATTGTATAAGGGCTAGGAGTGTTGTGAAAACAAGCCTGAAGGCTTTGTGTGTCAATGAGAGGAGCATTCGTAACAAGGTGGATGAATTGAATGTGCAGATTGTTATTAATGAATACGATATAATTGGGATCACAGAGACATGGCTCCAGGGTGACCAAGGAATGGAGGTCAACATCCAGGGATATTCAATATTCAGGAGGGATAGACAGGAAAGAAAAGGAGGTGGGGTAGCATTGTTGGTTAGAGAGGAGATTAACGCAATAGAAAGGAAGGACATTAGCCTGGAGGATGTGGAATCGATATGGGTAGAGCTGCATAACACTAAGGGGCAGAAAACGCTGGTGGGAGTTGTGTACAGGCCACCTAACAGTAGTAGTGAGGTTGGGGATGGCATTAAACAGGAAATTAGAAATGCGTGCAATAAAGGAACAGTAGTTATAATGGGTGACGTCAATCTACATATATATTGGGTGAACCAAATTGGTAAGGGTGCTGAGGAAGAGGATTTCTTGGAATGTATGCAGGATGGTTTTCTGAACTAACATATCGAGGAACCAACTAGAGAGCAGGCCATTCTAGATTGGGTATTGAGCAATGAGGAAGGGTTAGTTAGCAATTTTTTCGTGCGAGTCCCCTTGGGTAAGAGTGATCATAATATGGTGGAATTCTTCATTAAGATGGAGATTGACATAGTTAATTCAGAAACAAAAGTTCTGAACTTAAAGAAGGATAACTTTGAAGGTATGAGACGTGAATTAGCTAAGATAGACTGGCAAATGATACTTAAAGGGTTGACGGTGGATATGCAATGGCAAGCTTTTAAAGATCGCATGGATGAACTACAACAAGTGTTCATCCCAGTTTGGCAAAAGAATAAACCAGGGAAGGTAGTGCACCTGTGGCTGACAAGGGAAATTTGGGATAGTATCAAGTCCAAAGAAGAAACATATAAATTAGCAAAAAAAAAAAAAGCGGCACACCTGAGGACTGGGAGAAATTCAGAGTCCAGCAGAGGAGGACCAGGGCTTAATTAGGAAAGGGACAAAAGATTATGAGAGAAAACTGGCAGGGAACATAAAAACTGACTGTAAAAGCTTTTAAAGATATGTGAAAAGAAAAAGATTGGTCAAGACAAATGTAGGTCCTTTACAGTCAGAAACAGGTGAATTGATCATAGGGAACAAAGACATGGCAGACAAATTGAATAACTACTTTGGTTCTGTCTTCACTAAGGAGGACATAAATAATCTTCCGGAAATAGTAAGGGACCGAGGGTCCAGTGAGATGGAGGAACTGAGGGAAATACATGTTAGTAGGGAAGTGGTGTTAGGTAAATTGAAGGGATTAAAGGCAGATAAATCCCCAGGGCCAGATGGTCTGCATCCCAGAGTGCTTAAAGAAATAGCCCAAGAAATAGTGAATGCAGTAGTGATAATTTTTCAAAACTCCTTAGATTCTGGATTAGTTCCTGAGGATTGGAGGGTGGCTAATGTAACCCCACTTTTTAAAAAAGGAGGGAGAGAAAAACCGGGGAATTATAGACAGGTTAGTCTGACGTCGGTGGTGGGGAAAATGCTCGAGTCGGTTTTCAAAGATGTGATAACAGCACACCTGGAAAGAGGTGAAATCATCGGACAAAGTCAGCATGAATTTGTGAAAGGAAAATCATGTCTGACGAATCTTATAGAATTTTTTAAAGATGTAACTAGTAGAGTGGATAGGAGAGAGCCTGTGGATGTGTTATATTTAGATTTTCAAAAGGCTTTTGACAAGGTCCCACAAGGAGATTAGTGTGCAAACTTAAAGCACACGGTATTGGGGGTATGGTATTGATGTGGATAGAGAATTGGTTGGCAGACAGGAAGCAAAGAGTGGGAGTAAACGGGACCTTTTCAGAACGGCAGGCAGGGACTAGTGGGGTACCGCAATGCTCAGTGCTGGGACCCCAGTTGTTTACAATATATATTAATGATTTAGACGAGGAAATTAAGTGCAGCAACTTCAAGTTTCAAGATGACACGAAGCCTGGCGGCGGTGTTAGCTGTGAGGAGGATGGTAAGAGGATGCAGGGTGACTTCGGTAGGTTAGGTGAGTGGGCAAATTCATGGCAGATGCAACTGAATGTGGATAAATGTGAGGTTATCCACTTTGGTTGCAAGAATAGGAAAACAGATTATTATCTGAATGGTGGCCGATTAGGAAAAGGGGAGGTGCAACGAGAGCTGGGTGTCATTGTACACCAGTCATTGAAGGTGGGCATGCAGGTACAGCAGGCAGTGAAAAAGGCAAATGGTATGTTGGCATTCATAGCAAAAGGATTTGAATGACAGGGGCAGGGAGGTTCTACTGCAGCTGTACAAGGCCTTGGTGAGACCGCACCTAGGATATTGTGTGCAGTTTTGGTCCCCTAATCTGAGGAAAGACATTCTTGCCATAGAGGGAGTACAGAGAAGGTTCACCAGATTGATTACTGGTATGGCAGGACTTTCATATAAAGAAAGACTGTATCGACTAGGCTTATACTCACTGGAATTTAGAAGATTGAGGGGGAATTTTATTGAAACTTATAAAATTCTAAAGGGAATGGACAGGCTAAATGCAGGAAGATTGTTTCCGATGTTGGGGAAGTCCAGAATGAGGGGTCAGAATTTAAGGATAAAGGAGAAGCCTTTTAGGACCGAGATGAGGAAAAACTTCTTCACACAGAGAGTGGTGAATCTGTGGAATTCTCTGCCACAGGAAACAGTTGAGGCCAGTTCATTGGCTACATTTGAGGAAGTTTGATATGGCCCTTGTGTCTAAAGGGATCAGGGGGTATGGAGAGAAAGGAGGTACAGGATTCTGAGTTGGATAATCAGCCATGGTCATACTGAATGGTGGTGCAGGCTCGAAGGGCCGAATGGTCTACTCCTACACCTATTTTCTCTGTTTCTGAAACCAGACTCCAGGTGCAGTCTGTTCCTGCTGGTTTGTTTCTGAAGTGTTACTGTTCGTAACAAAATGCTGGAATCTATCCTGCCATACCCTATGATCATAGCTTACAACTCTTACCCCACCAGGTGCTGCATTCACTTACAGCTCTTGTCGTCCTAGCTAAAATAAAACGATTCCTGGAGAAATCAGTGAGATAGAAGGTGCAAGCTAATACTTCACAATGAAGTCAAATGTTACAGGAAACTTTACTGATACACTGTACATCATTGCCTCTGTCAAAGTAAGAATTATAAAGCTCAATTGTTTAATCACATATTGTGTACCATTTGTTATATTGGGGTACAGTACTGATTTGTAACAGGGGACACAACACGCAGCATCCACCCAATTGAGATTTCTTCAGTTTGGCCGGGTGGGGAGGGGACTATCACCTCCTATATTAAGCTGCCAGCCGAAGCGAGAGTTACATAAGGTTAGATGAATAAGCGAATCGCTCCCCACATTCACAGCAGGTGAACAGCCTCTCCCCAGTGTAAAGTCAGTGATGCACATTTGGTTGATTTGGCTGAGAGAATCTCTTCCCAAAGTCCGAGCAGCTGATCAGACTCTACCCAGTGTGAATTCGCTGGTGTCCCCGTAGTTGAGATGACCTCATGTTTCCTTTTAGGGATATCGTCTTCAAGTGAATCGTCACACCACATACCCAAGCAAGGGTTACAGAAGTGATCTCCACAGGATTCCCCAAACAAAATCCACTCCTGCGGATTATTCGACTCCCTTCCCACAGTCGGAGCAGGTGAACGGCCGCTCCCCGGTGTGAACTCGTTGGTGTGCCAGTAGGCCGGATGACCGTGAATCCCTTCCCACAGTCTGAGCAGGTGAACGGCCGCTCCCCGATGTGAACTCGTTGGTGTGCCAGTAGGCCGGATGACCGTGAATCCCTTCCCACAGTCTGAGCAGGTGAATGGCTTTTCCCCAGTGTGAACTCTCTGATGTACCTTCAGTTGAGATGACCAAGTGAATACCTTCCCACAGTCGGAGCAGGTGAACGGCCTCTCCCTCGTGTGAACTGACTTGTGTACCAGAGGGAGATGGAGAACATGCAAACAACTAAATATTTCAGGGATGGGGTAAGAAGGGGTGGAGTTGCATTAACGGAAGTTAGAGAAGTCAATGTGCATGGCAACAGCTTGGAGGCTACCCAGCCGGTAGATAAGGTGTTGTTCCTTCAACCTGAGTTTGGATTCATTTTGACAATAGAGGAGGCCATGGCTAGACATATCAGAATGGGAATGGGACGTGTAATTAAAATGTCTAACTTCCGTTAATGCTGCTCCTCCCCTTCTTACCCTATCCCTGACATATTTAGTTGATTACCAGTTCTCCATCTGCCCCCCCTTTCTTTCTCCAGAGGCCTCCCGTCCCATGATCCTTTCCCTTCTCCAGCTCTGTATCACTTTCACCAAACTCCTTTCCAGCTCTCAGCTTCACCCCACAACCTCCGGTCTTCTCCTATCATTTCGCATTTCCCCTCCCCCCACTACTTTCAAATCTCTTACTATCTTTCCTTTCGGTTTGTCCTGACGAAGGGTCTCGGCCCGAAACGTCGGCAGCGCTTCTCCCTATACATGCAGCCTGGCCTGCTGTGTTCCACCAGCATTTTGTTTGTGCTACTGTTTGAATTTCGGATTTCCTCGGGGATATCGTCTTCAAGTGAATCGCCACACCACATACCCAGGCAAGGGTTAACACGTAAGTGGTCACCGCAGGATTCCCCAAACAAAATCCACTCCTGTGGATTATTTGAGGTGACAGGCACACATTCGATGTGCACTGGATCGATAATCAAACCGCCCTTGTGGGCACAGGAGAGTTCCAAACAGTGACCCTTGGCCACTAGCTTCCTTGTCTAAATCCTTTTGTTCTCTTTCTTTGTCTCCTGACTGTGAGTGTCTGTCCTCGCTTAAAACGAAACAAACTGCGAGTAATGTAAACCAGCTGCAAGTCAGACAGTCCCGCCTCCTTGATCTCTCTCTCTGTAAAAATCAAAAATGAGCTGAGAAAGTCAGCGGCTGACGTCATTGTTAGTCCCCACCTCACTCAGGCACTCTCTTAAAGTGACAGTCCACAGCAAACGATACCGAAAGATACATAACACTTCGCCCCCCACAAAGGAAATTTCTTTCTGAACTAAAAGAGAAAAATTTTAACTGCAAGCTACAGTATGTAAAATAATGCATGTATGGTTATCATGTAACACATTGCAGAATCGTATGCAAATACCAGATTCTGCTTCACTATTAAAACTGTAAGCTTCCATCTGGAAAGACAATCGGCAATGATATTGTCTGTGCTTTTCATATGCGTTATCACAATATCATATTCTTGCAAAATCAGACTCTAGTTTAACAATCATCTGGTTTTGCCCTTTACCTGAATCAAAAACACCAACAGACTGTGATCAGTATAAACTACAAGAGGTTTCTTCTCAGGACAAACATCGACATCAAAATGCCGCAAAGCCAAGATGAGTGACAACAACTCGTTCTCTAAGAACCACAGAACATTACAGCACAGAAACAGGCCTTTTGGCCCTTCTTGGCTATGCCGAACCATTTTTCTGCCTAGTCCCACTGACCTGCACCTGGGCCATATCTCTCCAAGCCCCTCTCATCCATATATCAGTCCAAGTTTTTCTTAAATGTCAAAAGTGAGCCCGCTAAGGTGGAATAATTTCTTTGATGCTGATTGAATTTTCTCGAAAAGTAAGCTACAGGATATTCAACATCATCATCATCTTTCTGTAATAACACTGCCCCGGCAGCTTCATCACTGGCATCCACAGCTATAGAAAATGGCTTTGTAAAGTCAGGTGCCCTGAGCACATGCTGGTGACATAAAAATGGCTTTCAATCGATCAAATGCCTCCTGACAAGGCTCGATCCAAACAATCGTTTTACCATTCTTCAGGAGATTAGTCAGAGGAGGAGCAATATCTGTAAAGTTCTTGCTGAACTTTATCCAACCATTCCCAGAAACCTTCTAAGAGCCTTCTTACCAGTCGGAATAGGAACTTCAGAAATTGCCTGGAATTTTGCCTGAACAGGAGCCAACTTGCTTTGAGCTACAACATAGCCAAGATAAGTCACAGTGGCATGGCAAAATTCAATCTTAGCTAAATGTAAGGCTGGCCTGGGGAAGCCTGTTAAACAGCTTCTCTACTGCAGAGATATGCTCTTCCCAAGTGTCACTCCCTGTGACTAAGTCATCAATATAGGTCTCTGTGTGTTCTGACCCTCGAATTACAAAATCAATCGTTCTCTGGAATGATCCTGGACCATTTTTACATTCGAAACGGCAAAACATTGTATTCATACAACCCAGAAGCTGTCACAAACGCAGAAATTTCTCTACCTCTGTTCAGATTCTTGCTCAGCCAATTTACACTTTTCTACTTTCATACGATATTGGTGTTGTTTAATAGGTTTAGCTTGACTATTATCTACATCACGTACTACGACCGTGGTTTCCTTGGGAACATCAGGAAATAAATGTTTAAACTTCAGAATTAATTCCTTCAGCTGTTGTTGTTGCTTTGGCTGCAGATGAGCCAACTTGTTATCAATGTTTTCTGGAACAACCGAGTTCATTAGTCTAACTGGGAAGAATGTTTGGCTTGTGAAAAGTCTCAGACGAGTCAATTATTTCATTCTCAGTTTTACCAGATTCATATGTTTTGACAACAACACTCACAGATGGTGCCTATTTATCAAAGTAAGGCTTTATCATATTTATGTGTACAACCTGTGTTAGTTTACGTCAGTCGAGTGTTTTAATAAGATAACTCACAACATTAATTTGAGAGCCTATTTTATACGGTCCATTGAGTTTCACCTGGAGTGGATTCGTCAACATTGGAGATAAAATAAGATAAGATAAGATAATCCCCCACCTGGTATTTTCTTTCGCAAGCCCGCTTATCAAACCAACACTTCATTTTGTTTAGAGAAATTTTTGAGTTTTGTCTCACTAGACTACACGCTTGGTGTAGTTTATTTTTGAACTTCAAAACATAGTCTAACAAGTTAACATGTACATCCCCATCAATCCACTGTTCCTTTAACAAGGTTAAAGGTCCCCTCAGTCTACAACCAAATAGAAGTTCAAGTGAACTAAAGCCCAGTGATCCTGTACTGACTCTCTTACTGAGAAGAAAAGCAAATATATTCCTTCATCACAGTCTTCCCATTTTCAATACAGTATGTCTTATTCATTGTTTTGAGTGTAGAATGAAAACTTTCTACAGCACTTGTGCTTCCAGATGGTACGCAGATGATGTTATTTGTTCAGCTCCTAGTTCATAAACTACCTACTGAAATAATCCAGGTGTAAAATTACTTTCTTGATCAGACTGGATTTCTTTAGGCAATCCAGAAAAAGTAAAAAAAACAACTTGATAAGAGCCTTCACCACAGTATTAGCTTTAATATTTCTGAGAGGTATAGCCTCTGGGAATCTGGATGAAGTATACATAATACTTTGTAGTTACTGATGGCCAGCTTTAGGCGTTGGCAATGGGCCAACACAATCCACTATAAGTTTAGAAAAGGGTTCACCGAATGCATGTATAGACCACAGTGGTGTCACTGGGGTGACCTGGTGGGGTTTACCAACAAATGACAAGTGTGACAGGTTTGCAAAAGGTCACATCTTTCCTCAAATTAAGCCAGTAAAATTATTTCATAAACCTGTTTACAGTTATATTCACACCGAAATGGCCATCTAAGGGCATACTGTGGGCCAAAGTTAAAATTTCAGCCCTAAAAACTTTAGGAACTACAACTTGGTGAACAATTGCCCATTCCTCACTCGCTGGCATAGCAGGTGGCCTCTACTTCCTCATTAACACTCCATCATTAGATAATACCCTACTGGCACTTTCTTAATCTCATCATCTGAGAGATCTGTTTCTTTTAAAGCTTCAATCTCAGGGTCTCGGTTCTGTTCTGCTATAATCTCCTTCCTAGACAGGGATAAATCTTTCTCATCAGACTTACTACCTGAATCCTGTTGAAACAATGAAGGCAGAAAAGTCCCTGACAAGTCATGATAACAGAAATCCCGATTTTGGCTATCACGGGTATCAGAATCATACTGCACAGAACCGTCTGTGTCGGCAAAAATTCTTAGCCATACTTCGAGTTACTGGGCAGGAAGGATAAATGTTAAAATCCATTTGTGGGTCTCAGTGGTTGGCTTAGTTGTCAGCTGCAGTACAGGAACAACTTTACCATCTGCCAGGTCATTTCCTAACAGCAAAGTAACATCTTCCACTGGTAAACTGGAGCACAATCCGATTTTAACAGGTCCCGAAACCAACACTGACTGTAAAGTTACCTTGCACAACGGCACAGAAACCATGCCGCCCCCAATGCCTTTAATAGATTTACCTCACCGGTTTCAGTCTCATCACCAAACTTTAGAACGCTGTCTAATATAAGTGACTGAGAAGCCCCTGTATCTCAAACAATTTTCAGTGGTACTGGGGTTGACCCTTCCTTTAATAATACAATCCCATCTGACATAAAATAATCAAAGCTCTTCTTAACTGGGTCAGACCTCTCAAATCCTTATCTGAGCCTCAACAGAATGTTCACGACCCTGTGGGTTTACTGGTGCTTCAACATACTGAACACAGGCATTCGGGACTGCCTCCTTTTCCTTTTTCCTTATCTGAGCCTCAAACAGAATATTCAGATCCCTGTGGGTTTACTGGTGCTTCAACATACTGAACACAGGCATTCCGGACTGCCTCATTTTCCCTTTTCCTTATCTGAGCCTCAAACAGAATGTTCAGAACCCTGTGGGTTGACTGGTGCTTCAACAGACTGATCACAGGCATTCGGGACTGCCTCCTTTTCCTTTTTCCTTATCTGAGCCTCAACAGAATGTTCAGAACCCTGTGGATTTACTGGTGCTTCAACATACTGAACACAGGCATTTGGGATTGCCTCCTTTTCATTTTTCTTCCCCAGGAGGCAACAATTAGCCATCTTACGACCAGCTTTCTTGCAATAGTAACAAGTAAGACCGGCATATTTCTCCATCAACTGCTTCCCTTCATCCTTACTCTTGTCACTAGTCCCAGCTTTAATTTCTGGTTTACCCTGGTGATCCCTGCTACTCTTTTGGAAGCTCTATTTCGGGATAAACTTAACCATATGAGTTAAGCCAAACTCATCTGCTAATCTAGCAGACTCCTGCAAAGTGGCAGTATTCTTTTCATCTAAATATCTCTTTATGTCATCAGGCACCCACCCTCTGAATTCTTCAATTAAAACCAACTCTTTCAAGCTGTTCAAATCATCATTTATATTTTTATATGTGCACCAGCGGTCAAAACACACAAACATCTCATAAGCAAGTTCCATATAAGTCTGGTTCACAGAGGTCCTCAAATTTCTAAACTTTTGCCTGTATGATTCTGGGAAAAACTCGTACTCTTTGAGCACAGCCTGTGTCACTATGTCATAATCAGCTGCTTCATCAGCCGTCAAAGCAGAATATGCTTGCTGAGCCTCCCCTTTAATTACACTTTGTAAGAGAATAGGCCAACCCTCTTCTGGCCACTTTAAACAACCTTCCTAAAATGCTGAAAGTATTTATTAACCTCTGCTTCGTCAAATAGAGATACCAATGAAACTTCCCGAATGGCCTTAAACATCACCAGAGTCTAACACTCGACCCCTTTGCTGCAATCTCTCTTTCTTTTCCAGCTCGAACAGCCTCTGCCTTTCTGCTTCCTCCCTCTGTTTTTCTGCCTCTCTAGCCTCAAACTGCCTCTGCCTTTCCGCAGCCTCCACATTTAATTTTCTCGCTTGTACGGGAGCTCAAGCTCACGAGGTTTACTTTCAGGAAACACCTCCAACTCCCCCACTTTAAACACACCCTCAGATACATAATGTTCAGCTATTACACTCTGCACCTGTGCCCTCCTTATTGTTGATTTCCCCTTAGCAAGTTTTAACCTTTTAGCAATACTTAACAACTCAATCCTTCCGGCGTCCTCCAAAGCCTCAGAGGCTGGCACTTCGAGACATCTATCAACATCCATTGCTACTGATTTTCCACACACAAATAAATCAAAAGGAATTTCCCCAATAAAATCGATAATTAATGACTACGCCCCCAAATCTGTTAATATCCCGGACGCAGGCCCAATTTAGTTATGAATTGTAACGCTTTAGAAACGAACAGCAGCAATAGCTACACCTGGAGTCTGTTTTGATGTTAAAACTATCTTTATTAGAATCAACTTGTAATATAGTAATTTAAACAAGATAAATAAAAGTGTTATGTGTATATATGTGTGCAAATATAACTCCTGGACTATTGAACTCGGGAGAAACAAGGCTTGGAGTCTTGAGATGGCAAAGTATAAAAGTTCAGGTGATGAGAGAGATATTTGTAAACCAGCGTAAATGTTGAGAGAAGGCAGTTATGTCGAATTGCAGAGGTTTCATGGTGGTAAAACGAGATAACAGTTGCTGTAGATTTTATCCATCATTCCAAATCCACATACGAAATATCACGGAAAGTGACTTGTCACAAGGGGTATCGTCTTCAAGTGAATTACCCCACCACACACAGGCAAGGGTTAACACATCAGTGGTCTTCAGACGATACTCCAAATCAGATCCACTCCTACGGATCAAACGAGGTGACAATCACACATTCGATGTACGGTGAATCGATAATTAACCCACCCCTGTGGGCATAGGAAAGTTCCAAACAGTGACCCTTGGTCACTAGTTCCCTGGTTTCGATTCTTCCATTTTTCCTCCTTCGTCTCCGTCTGACTCTGAGTATCAGTGTCCTCGGTTAAAACTAAACAAGCTGCGAGCGATGTAAACAAGATACAAGTCAAACTGAAATAACTTTTTAATTTCTCTCTCTTAAAATGACAGTCCACAGCAAACGAAACCCAGGAATTCATAACAACGGCCACTCCCTCTTGTGAACTGAGTGATGTGCCAGTACTTGGGATGACTGAGTGAATCATTTCCCTTATTCTGAGCAGGTGAACGACTTCTCCCCAGTGTGAGCTCGCTGATGACTCTGTAGGATGTCTGGCCGAGTGAATCTCTCCCCACAGAATGAGCAGGTGAATGGCTTCTCCCCAGTGTGAACTCGCTGGTGTCTCTGTAGGTTGGAAGACTGAGTGAATCCCTCGCCACAGACGGAGCAGGTGAATGGCTTCTCCCCAGTGTGAACTCGCTGATGACTCTGTAGGTGGGATGACTGAGTGAATCCCTTCCCACAGACTGAGCAGGTGTATGGCTTCTCCCCAGTGTGAACTCGCTGATGACTCCGTAGGGTTGATGACTGAGTGAATCCCTTCTCACAGACTGAGCAGGTGAATGGCTTCTCTCCAGTGTGAACTCGCTGGTGTCTCTGTAGGTTGGAAGACTGAGTGAATCCCTCGCCACAGACTGAGCAGGTGAATGGCTTCTCCCCAGTGTGAACTCGCTGATGACTCTGTAGGTGGGATGACTGAGTGAATCCCTTCCCACAGACTGAGCAAGTGAATGGCTTCTCCCCAGTGTGAAGTCGCTGATGTATCTGTAGGTCGAATGACCGAGTGAATCGTTTCGCACATTCTGAGCAGTTGAACGGCCTCTCCCCAGTGTGAACCCGCTGGTCTGCCATTACGTCAGGTGATTGAGTGAATCCTTTCCCACAAATTCAGTAGATCACCAGCGTCTGCTCGGTGTGAACTGACTGGTGTGTCCACAGGTGGGAAGACCAATTGAATCCTTTCTCACACACAGAACAGATGAATGGCCTTGCCCAGTGTGAACTTGCTGATGTACCTTCAGTTGAAATGACCGAGTGAATCCATTCCCACTGTCTGAGCAGGTGAACAGCCTTTCTCCTGTGTAAAATGACGGGCGTGCCAGTTGGTCAGATGATCGAATAAATCTCTTCACACAGTCTGAGTAGAAAGTATGGTCGATTGAATCCCGCGCTCCACTTCTTAAATATTTGGACAGAGACAGCAAAACTGGCGTGCTGTGTTTGAGATTCCTGGAGACAAATTCCTTCTCGTTTTAACCTGTGAAATGATTTACAAAGTCCATCAAAGGCTGTAGGACAACATTTCAGATGAGATTACTTGAGTCGCCAAATTTTGATCTGGTTGTTCCTCGCTGTTACAATGAGGCTGAAGCCAGGTTGGACAGAGAAATCATCTCCTGACTGGGCAGAGTGCTGGAACCTGGAATGACCATCAGTTCCCCGATGCACTTCCTGTTTCTATAAGAATGGAGCATTTCTGCCATCTGCAATTTGTACCCTGGCTCAGTTTGACTCCATTGGTATTATTCCCTCTTCCTGCTGAGCTGCATGGGTCCTGGCCCCACAGTAACTGAAACACTCTCACGCAAATTGTCTTTTGGACGTGCATCTGTGGTTTTCGTTCACGTATTTTTAACTTAAATTTCCACAATTTTAACGCCATTTAAAAAATCCCTGCTGAGGTGAATGGTTGGTCTGCACAGCTGTTAAAAGGACTTCGAGTGAATATTAGTATTACTTCAGGTTCTTGTGGAAAATTACAATACGGAAACAGGCCATTTGGGCCATCCGGTTTGTGCTGAACTAATTAAACTGCCCACTCCCACATCCCTACCATCCAGGTACCTACACGAACCTCTTAAATGTTGAAATTGAGCTCGCATGCACCACTTGTGCTGGCTGCTCATTCCACACCCGGATGACTGACTGTGTGAAGATGTTTCCCCTCATGTTCACCTTCCACCCTTAACCCATGGCCTCTGGTTGTAGTCCCGCACCATCTCAGTGGTAAAAGCCAGCTAAAGGGAGAAGGGGGAGACCGTGGATGACAAGGGAAGTCAAGGACAGTATAAAAATAAAAGAGAAGTTGTATAACATAGCAATGATGAGAGGGAAGTCAGAGGATTGGGAAACTTTTGAAGAACAACAGAAGGTAACTAAAAAGGCAATACGGGGAGAAAATACTAAATTCTAAATTCTCCTAAATTCCTGAATTCCTGTGTAAACAAGCCTGGCTTTCCCGGCTCCTGTTTGATTCGAGAGAGAGAGAGAGAGAGAGAGAGAGAGAGAGAGAGAGAGAGAGAGAGAGAGAGAGAGAGAGAGAGAGAGAGAGAGAGAGAGAGAGAGAGAGAGAGAGAGAGAGAGAGAGAGAGAGAGAGAGAGAGAGAGAGAGAGAGAGAGAGAGAGAGAGAGAGAGACGGAACTATTTGACTATGCGCGTGTTTACACTTGCTCGCAGCTTGTGTTTACATAGCTCGCAGTTTGTTTTATTTAAGCAAGGACAGTCACAAACACAGTCAGCCAGAGAGAAAGAAAGAAGATGGAAAGTTCGAAACAAAGGGCCTAGTGGCCAAAGGCCACTGTTTGGACTCTGCTATGCCCACAAGGTGGGTTGACTATTGATCCAGCCTATACCGAATGTGTGATTGTCACTTTGTTTGATGCATTGGAGTGGATCTGTTGATTTGGGAGTATCCTGTGAGGACAACTTGTGCAAACCCCTGCCTGAGTGTGGTAATTCACTTGAAGAGGGTACCCCTGTGACCAATCACTGTTGGTAATAATTCGTATAATCCATCTGGGGATTTTGTTGGAGTATCCCGTGGCTACCGCTTTTGTTAACCCTTAGCTGGATTCCGGTGTGTTATGTGGTAAACACTTGTGAGAAGGGATATTCTGTGGAAATCACTGTCAGTAATACTTTGTGTGTTGGATCTGGATTGGGAGTACCTTGCGGAATCTACCTGTGTGTTAACCCTTGCCTGGGTGGTAGTTCCTTCTGACGACAGTACTCCTGTGATAAGCTACTTCTGGTGATAATTCGTATGTGGATTTAGAACATCGACGGATAAGACATACAGCGACTGTTATCTTGCTTTACCACTGTGGAATTTGTGGAATTCAACGTAATTGCCCTCTCTCGACATTCACCTTGGATTACAAATATCTCTCACTCGTCATTGATCCCGTGGATGAAATGAACTTTCATACTTTACCATCTCAAGACTTTAAGCTTGGTATTTCCTGAGCTCAGTGGTTTGGGAGTTACATTTACACATATGTGTAATCATAACACTTTTATCTTTTGAGTATTTTGCTTAATTGGTTATATTATAATTAGAGACGAATAAAGACAGTGGTTTTAACATCAAAACCACACTCCAGGAGTGCTCTATTGCTGCTGGCTCATTTAAACCGTTACGGGAATGTAACAGAGGTGTTCGTGTTTATGTCTTTCTGGGGGTGCCCATGTTATCACCTTAATGTATCTCTGTCACGCCGATGCCAAACAGGCAGAACCACGGGCCTGCTGGGTTTGTGTCGAAATTCCACAGCTTGCTAACACTCTGATTCCAATGTCAGTAATCCTGCTCAACCAGAGTGAGGAACTCTCAGCCTGGGCTTTCTCAAATAACTTCCGGGGAAGTGAGATGAGGACCTGTGGTCCAGTCAGAGATGACTCTGGCTGTCGGTGTTTTGAGGGATTGTGTCTCAGGCCCCCACCAAACGAAACTTCCTATACTGGGAAACATGCATCCTGGCCATAACTGCAGGTGCCCAGCAGCCGAGAGGAATAACTGAGACTGCGCGATTTTGGATGATCGCTTTTCTCTCCTATGGAGTAGCCGGGAATTCACGAGAGATAATCAATTTGGCTACAAGCACTTGAGGAGATGGCCACAATATTGCAGGGGCCCTGACAGTAACACAGGCCCAAGTAACAGAAATATCCACTGAAATGATTGTAATCCGACAAACAGTCGTACAGAATCGTACGGCTTTAGAGTTTATCCCAGCTGAGAAAGGGGGAACCTGTGCTATTATTGACACAGAATGCTGCACCTATATCCCTGATGAGTCTACATCCCTCTCCAAGCACACTGCCAAGGAGACTGACAGCATCAAGAGAGTAGGGCAGGATTTACACGGGTTCACCGAAGGGTCGAAATGGTGATCTTCGAAGACCTGTCGGTAATATGTGGGGCAAGATATTGCATTATGTCCTAATGGTTGTACCTATCATTGTTATAATTACTGACGTATGCCGTTTTTACCCACTGAGAAGTTAATGCTGTACTTGGTTGCTTTCTCTGTAAAACGTTACTGCTTTGTTGATCATGTAATGATCTAAAGGAGGGAATGATAAAGTATGTAAAAGGGTTAACTCTACATTACAAAATAGCAGCCTGTTTTTCTGAAAGAAACTGCTGATAATCAACAGATGTACTAAGCCGTGCTGAGCCATATTTCTTCTTCAGGGTCGCTAGCTAGGGTTTCAGGATGCTTATCTCCTTGTGCACTCATGTGTAGAGATAGGACAGCTTCTGTCTGTTCTCTGTGTGTAAGCCATTATGACTATTTTGTAATTTGTCTTTAGGGTCTGCCATGTAGTAAATATTTTTGGCTCCAGCCTGTCTTGTGTGGGGACTATCTGGACAGATATATCTGTGGTGTAAGGGGAATTGGTGAATTGGGTGGGAGCATTCACAGACTGTTCCTATCCGAGTGACTAACTAACTAAGTCCCGCTCTGAGTGGATAGTTCAAAGGTTAATTTATTATCAAAGCAGGTATTCATAAATAACGCTGAGTTTTTTTCTTCTCCAGAGAACCACGAAACAAAGAAAACATGAAAGTCGTTCAGAGAGAAAATAAATGAAACTCCCTCCACACACCCCGAATCAAAAAGGACGGCATCCCGATCATCAACCCCCAAAACCCACCCCTCCTGCACAAAAGGGAAGAAAAATATCGACACCCGTTAAAAAACACTCATACCCGGCACAACTGCGGAGGAGCCGGTGTCACCAGTGTAGAGGCGGCCGCATCGGGAGCAGCGGTCACAACAGGTGACCCCGGAAGATTCACAGGTGAAGTGTCACCTCACCTGGAAGGATGATTGGACAACGGAGAGAGTTCAGCAGTCCGGCCGTTTCACTGTGACACTCTAAGCTCCACATCAAATCCGTCCAAACGAATCTGGGTGAACTTTAATGACCAATAAATATAATTCCTCTCAGCGATCAGCTGTCTGAGTGATTCCCTGACTCTGAGAAGAAGGGGTATCTATGGTCCACACTGATAGATAGATAGATAAATAGATAGATACTTTATTCATCCCCATGGGGAAATTCAACCTTTTTTCCAATGTCCCATACAGTTGTTGTAGCAAAAACTAATTATACAATACTTAACTCAGTAAAACATATGATATGCATCTAAATCACTAACTCAAAAAGCATTAATAATAGCTTTAAAAAAAGTTCTTAAGTCCTGGCGGTTGCATTGTAAAGCCTAATGGCATTGGGGAGTATTGACCTCTTCATCCTGTCTGAGGAGCATTGCATCGATAGTAACCTGTCGCTGAAACTGCTTCTCTGTCTCTGGATGGTGCTATGTAGAGGATGTTCAGGGTTTTCCATAATTAACCGTAGCCTACTCAGCGCCCTTCGCTCAGCTACCGATGTTAAACTCTCCAGTACTTTGCCCACGACAGAGCCCGCCTTCCTTACCAGCTTATTAAGACGTGAGGCGTCCCTCTTCTTAATGCTTCCTCCCCAACACGCCACCACAAAGAAGAGGGCGCTCTCCACAACTGACCTATAGAACATCTTCAGCATCTCACTACAGACATTGAATGACGCCAACCTTCTAAGGAAGTACAGTCGACTCTGTGCCTTCCTGCACAAGGCATCTGTGTTGGCAGTCCAGTCTAGCTTCTCGTCTAACTGTACTCCCAGATACTTGTAGGTCTTAACCTGCTCCACACATTCTCCATTAATGATCACTGGCTCCATATGAGGCCTAGATCTCCAAAAGTCCACCACCATCTTGGACAAAGACTGCAGGGACGAGAGGTTTTCTGTTGACTAATACACTGTGTGTGGACCCCGCTGTCAATTCTGGTGTTGTGACCCGAATCGAGACAAACACCAGGCTACCCACTCCACCAACAACACGGCACAGCCGGACACATAACAGGGGACTTTACATCTCACAACACTGGATTCAGTGATGAAACCCGTGATTAATGTTGTTTTCTCACCGAAAAGTCCAATAACCCTAACCCTAACCCTGCAATATGGCGTAAAATCCCTCTCCGCATACTATCAAGGGTTACACAGACCAAAGTACAAACTGCCGGAGGAACTCGGTGGGTCGGGCAGCATCTGTGGAGGGAAATGGACCGTCAACATTTCGGGCCTAGACCCTCCCTCTGGACTGAGTGTGGACGGGAAATCGTCAGAGAAAAGAGGTGAGGGGTGGGGATGGGGCAGGAGCTGGGGAGTGAGAGGTGGATCCAGGTGAGGGGGAGGTGGGAAGGTGAAAATAGTGACAAGGGTGGGAGGTGAGTAGTTGGGGCAACACGGGCTGCAGAAAATGGAAATGAATTCCATAGAGGATGAAAAAAGAGGTTAGAGAGTATTTGTTATAGAGAGTGCAATGAATATTCACCTGACTGATCCCTGGAGTGGTGGGGTCATAACTTGAAGAAAGATCAAATGTGATAACTCTAAATGTCATTTAGAGAATCGGGGACTCAGAGGTGAACACATTGAAATGCACAACATCATTACTGGTTGAACCAGGGATCCCAGTCTCTGAAAAAGGGGGTGGACTGTCCGGGACTGTGATGAGGGGAAAAGTCTCCATTCCGAGGGTGGTGAATATCTGTAAATCCCCTCTACAGAGGGCGGTGAGGACTCAGTGATCATCCTCACGTAGAAAAGAGGCCGGCAGATGTGTGGAGACCGAAGGGATCGAGGAAATGAGGATCGGACAGAAACGTGGCTGAGATGGGGGAGCAGCCGCCATCTTGTTGATGGTTAGAGGGGCCGAATGGCCACCTCCTGCTGTTTCTCACTTGATGTTTCAGTGTTCCTGTCCAGTGAGGCAGGAGGAATGTGAATAGAAATTAGTGTTTATAAACACAGAACTGATTTAAATGAAACATGAACACTTCCTGTTTGGGCTTAAATAATGTGTCGGACCAGGATGGGAATCGAGCCCGTGACTCTGTGACCTGGGGGTGGAGGGAAAGGGATCGGTGTAGATATGGTGTGGAAGAGTAGACATGTATCTGGTATAAATATGGAATACTGTGGGGAATGCGGCGGATGGGTCGGGCAGTGTGTGAGGGGAGAGGAGCAGAGTCACCGGTTCAGGTGGGAGACCCTCCACCCGTCACCTCATCCCGTTTGCTCTTCACGTTTTTCTGCAGATCTGCAGCATCTGCGGGTCACTGCTCTACGTGTACGTGTAGCTTCATCTTTCCCCGTTCAGACAAGGCAGTGAGATCCGGATCTGTCACGTCCTCTCGTTGTGGGTGGACAATGTTTTTTTTTCCTCCAATATTTTCTGCATGTTTCATTCACTGTTTCGACTTGCTGAAGTGCTGCCAACGTTTCTGGGTGTATGACCCATTTATGTGAGAATTTAGCCATTTGTATTTATCTGAGCTTCTCATAAATGGGTAAAGTTTAATTCAGCTTCACTTCAGAATCTCCAAAGCAACAACCCAGTCAGACAAATAGTTCTATACAATTAAAAAGGTTTATTACATTTTTATTTTTTCTACTTTTGTACTATATATATTCTTATTTTAAATCACAGTTGTTAAAATCTTTTGTTAAGAATTAACAATTAACAACGAATTTCCTGGCATATGCCGGTGTTATTAAACCTGATTCTGATATTGATATGGGAGACCAACCACAGGTCAACTGATCCCAGTTACTGCAGATCGTAATGTGAGAATGAAGCATTTTCCAGATATTTGCTTTCCACAGAAATGGCAACAGTTCAGTTTCCTTCTGAGGTTCCAGAGCAGAAGCTCAGTCTGTCTAATATTTCCACACAATTAAAATGGGGAATTTGTTTATTATCATCACGTACTGAGCTACAGTGAAAATCTTGCCTGATGTACCATCCACACAGATCGATACATTACGATGGTACATGGAGCTGATATACAACAAAAATAACTAACAAAGCATTATGGCTGCAGAGAAAGTGCAGTGCAGATAGACATATGTTGCAGGGTCACGTAGAGTTACATTGTGAGGTCGAGTCCACTTTATCATTCATTTGGCTTGTAACTGCAGACTGGAAGCCGTCCTTCAGCCTGGTGTTACGCATTTTAAAGCTTTTGTATCACTCCGCCAATGTGGGAGCGGGTTTGCAGCAAGAATGTCCAGGTTATGAGGTTTTTTTGTGTATATGGCCTGCTTTTCCGAGGGAGGGGAAGTGTAGGGAGAGTCTATGGAGTGGAGGCTTGTTTCTCTGATGTTCTCTGCTCTCCAAAGTTCTTTGCAGTTCCTTGCAGTCATGGGCGGAGCAGTAGCCATACAAAGGCATGAAGTATCCACAAGGAGCTCAGAGACCTCGGCCTTCACCCTGCCTTGTGTAGCTGAATCCTGGACTTCCTGTCAGATCTTCTGTCAAGGCTCGGTCCAAACAATCTTTTCACCCTTCTTCAGGTTAGTCAGAGGAAGAGCGATAGCAGCAAAGTTCCTACAGAACTTTCGATAATATCCATCCATTCCCAGAAACCTTCTAAGAGCGTTTTTAGCAGTCAGAATAGGAATTTAAGAAATTGCCCGGACTTTTGCCCGAACGGGAGCCAACTTGCATTGACCAAGACAGGTCAGAATGGCATGGCCAAATTCACTCTTAGCTAAGTTAACTGTAAGGCTGGCCTGGGAAAACCTGTCAAACAGCTTTTATACTGCAGAGATATGCTCTTCCCAAGTGTCACTCCCTGTGACTAAGTCGTCGATATAGGCATCTGTGTGTTCCAACCCTCGAATTACAGAATCATTCATTTTCCAGAATGTTCCTGGACCAGTTTTCATTCCAAACAGCAAAACATTGTATTCATACAACCCAGATGGTATCACAGATGCAGAATTTTTTCTACCTCTGTCTGTCAATGGAACACACCAATACCCTGTAAACAGATAAATCTTTGTAAGAAATTCAGCTTTTCCAACCTTATTGATGCAATCATCTATCCTAGGGATAGAATAGGCATCTGTTTTTGTTAATGTATTTGCCTTCCTATAGTCAGTGCAAAATCTAACACTACCATCAGGTTTGGGCACAATAATGCAGGGTGAGCTCCAATCTAATGCTGAAGGGCTAACAATACCATTTTCCAGCATATATTCAATTCCTGCTCATCCAATTTACACTTGTCTACGTTCATGCGATATGGGTGTGGTTTAATCGGTTTAACCAATATCTACATCATGTATTGCGACCGTGGTTTGCTTGGGAATATCGGGAAATAAATCTTTAAACTTCAGAATTAATTCCTTCAGCTGTTGTTGTTGCTTTGGCTGCAGATGAGACAACTTGTTATCAATGTTTTCTGGAACAACCGAGTTCATTAGCCTAACTGGGACAATGTTTGGCTTGTGAAAAGTCTCAGACAAATCAATTGCTTCATTCTCAGGGTTGCCATATTCATATGTTTTGCCAACAACACTCACAGATGGTGCCTGCTTGTTAAAATAAGGCTTTATTATATTTAACTGTACCACCTGTGTTAGATTACATCAGTCGGGTGTTTTGATAACATAATTCACATTATTATTTTGAGAGACTATTTCACAGGGTCCATTGAGTTTTGCCTGAAGTGGATTTGTCAGCATTGGAGATAAGGTAAGCACCTTATCCCTCACCTGGTATTTTCTTTCGCAAGCCCACTTATCAAACCAACACTTCATTTTGTTTTGAGAAATCTTTAAGTTTTGTCTCGCCAGACTACAGGCCTGGAGTAGTTCATTGTTGAACTTCAAAACTTAGTCTAACAAGTTAACATGCACATTCACATCAATTCACTATTCCTTTAACAAGGTCAAAGCTCCCCTGACTCTATGACCAAATACAAATTCAAATGGACTAAAGCCCAGTGATTCCTGTACCAACTCTCTTACTGCGAACAAAAGCAAATATATTCCTTCATCTCAGTGTTTTCCATTTTCAACACAGTATGTCTTTTTTTGGCGTGTGCGTGCGTGCGTTCGATGATGTATTTTTCAAGCCTTTCCAAGGCACGGAGTGAGAGAGACAGACAGTGTGGAACACATTATGTCTTAATCATTGTTTTGAGGGTAGAATGAAATCTTTCTAGAACCCATCATAATTCTGGATGTTACGCAGACGAGGTAATTTGCTTAGCCGATGTACTGACATAAAATACCTGCTGGAATAATCTAGATGTAAAATTGCTTCCTTGATCAGACTGGATTTCTATAGGCAAATCAAATAAAGTTAAAAAAAAACTTGGTAAGAGCCTTCGCCACAGTTTTAGCTTTAATATTTCTGAGAGGTATTGCCTCTGGGAATCTGAATGCAGTACACATAATAGTTAGCAGATACTGATGGCCAGCTTTAGTCTTTGGCAATGGGCCAACACAATCCACTATAAATTTTGAAAAGGGTTCACCAAATGCAGTTATATATAGACTGCAGTGGTGCACTGTGGAGACCTGATTAGGTTTACCGACAACTTGACCAATGTGACAGGTTCTGCAAAAGGTCACAACATCTTTCCTCAGATTAGGCCAGTAGAATTAGTATATAATCCTTACAGTTTTATTCACTCCAAAATGGCCACCTGAGGGCAGACTGTGGGCCAAAGTTAAAATTTCAGTCCTATAAACTTTAGGAACTACACCTTGGTGAACAATTGCCCATGCGTCACTCTCTGGTATAGCAGGTGGCCTCCACTTCCTCATTATCACTCCATCCTTGTGATAATACCCTACTGGCACTTTCTTAATCTCATCATCTGGGAAAGCTGTTTCTTTTAAAGCTTCAAACTCAGGGTCTTGGTTCTGTTCTGCGATAAATTCGTCTGCATCGGCAGACATTTTAGCCAAACTTCGAGTTCCTGTGCAGGAAGGATAAATGTTAAAATCCATCTGTGGGTCGTCCGTGGTTGGGTTAGTTGTTAACTGCACTGCAGGAACAACTTTACCATTTGCCAGGTCATTCACTAACAGCAAAGTAACATCTTCCTCTGGTAAACTGGAGCATACTCCGATCTTAACAGGTCCTGAAACCAACCCTGACAGTAAAGTTACCTTGTGCAATGGCACGGAAACCATGTCGCCCCCAATGACTTTAATAAGATTTACCTCACCAGTGTTAGTCTCATCACCAAGCTTTAGAACGCGGTCTGATATAAGTGACTGAGAATCCCCAGTAACCCAAAGAATTTTCACTGGTACCAGGGATGACCCTTCCTTTACTAATACAAACCCATCTGACATAAAATGATCGAATCCCTTCTTAACTCGGTCAGACCTCTCAGACCTTAACTGAGCCTGAAACAGAATGTTCAGAACCCTGTGGGTTGATAGGTGCTTCAACATACTGAACACAGGCATTAGGGACTGAATCCTTTTCCTATTTCTTCTTCAGGATGGAACAATAAGCTGTAATATAACCAGCTTTCTTACAATAGTAACAAGTGAGACCAGAATATTTCTCCTTCAACTGCTTCCCTTCATCCTTACTCTTGTCACTAGTCCCAGCTTTAATTTCTGGTTTACCCTGGTGATCCCTGCTACTCTCTTGGAAGCTCTTATTCGGGATAATCTTAACCTTATGAGTAAAAACAAACTAATTTGCTATTCTATCAGACTCCTGCAAAGTGGCAGCATCCTATTCATCTAAATAGGTCTTTATGTCATCAGGAATGCACCTTTTGAATTCTTCAATTAAAAGCAACACTTTCAAGCTGTTACAATTATCATTTATATCTTTACATGTGCACCGGCGGTCAAAACACACAAACTTCTCATAAGCAAGTTCCATATAACTCTGTTTCACATATTTCTTCAAATTTCCAAACTTTTGCCTGCATGATTCTGGGAAGAACTCGTAAACTTTGAGAACAGACTGTTTCACTATGTCATAATCATCTGCTTCATCAACTGTCAAAGCAGAATAGGCTTGCTGAGCCTTCCCCTTAATTACACTTCGTAAGAGAAAGGGCAACTTTTTTTGGCAACTTTAAACTTTCAGCAACCTTCTCAAAATGCTGAATGTATATATCAACCTCTGCCTCGTCAAATGGAGGTACCAATTTAACTTCCCGACTGGCCTTAAACTTATCACTAGAGTCTAACGCTAGACCCCTTTGCTGCAATCTCTCTATCTTTTCCAGCTCAAACAGCCTCTGTCTTTCTGCTTCCTCCCTCTGTTTTTCTGCCTCCCTAGCCTCAAACTGCCCCTGCCTTCCGCAGCCTTTATCTTTAATTTTTTCTCACTTGTACTGGAGCACAAGCTCACGAGGTTTACTTTCAGGAAACACCTCCAACTCCTCCACTTTAAACACTGCCTCAGATACATAATGTTCAGCTATTATCCTCTGCATCTGTGCCCTCCTCATTGTCGATTTCACCTGAGAAAGTTTTAACCTTCTAGTAAGACTCAACAACTCAATCCTTCTGCCGTCCTCTAATGCCTCAGAGGTTGGTGCTTCCTGACATCTATCAACATCCATTGCTGCTGATTTTCCACAAACAAATTAATCAAAGGGACTTCCTCAATGAAGTCAATAATTAATGACAATGCTCCCAAAGCTGTTAATATCTCGGACACAGGCCCAATTTTCTTATGAATCATAAAACCTGGAGTCTGTTTTTTGAAGTTAAAACTATCTTTATTAGAATCAACTTATAATATAGTAACAAGCAAGATAAACAAAAGATATATTGTTATGTGTATATATATGTGTGTAAATATAACTCCAAAACAATTGAGCTCGCGAGAAACAAGGCTTGGAGTCTTGAGATGGCAAAGTATAAAAGTTCAGTTCAACCATGGAATAGGTGATGTGAGAGATATTTGTAATCCAGCGTAAATGTTGAGAGAAGGCAATTATTTTGAATTGCACAGGTTTGATGGTGGTAAAACGAGAAAACAGTTGCTGTAGATTTTATCTGTTTTCATTCCAAATCCACATACGAATTATCACCGAAAGTGACTTGTCACAAAGGATATTGTCTTCAAATGAATTACCCCACCACACCCAGGCAAGGGTTAACACATCAGTGGTCTTCACAGGATACCCCAAATCAGATCCACTCCTATGGATCAAACGAGGTGACATCCACACATTCGATGTATGCTGAATCGATAATTAACCCACCCTTATGGGCATAGGAAAGTTGCAATCAGTGACCCTTGGCAACTAGTTCCCTGGTTTCGATCCTATTTTTCCTCCTTCGTCTCCGTCTGACCCTGAGTGTCTGTGTCCTCGATTAAAACTAAACAAATGGCGAGCGATGCAAACAAGCTGCAAGTCAGACTGATTTGCCTTCTTAATCTCTCTCTGTCTCTCTCTCTTAAAATGATAGTCTACAGCAAACAAAACCTAGGGAATCGTAACAACGGCCACTCCCCAGTGTGAACTGACTGGTGTGCCAGTAGTTGGGATGACTGAGTGAATCCTTTCCCACATTCTGAGCAGGTGAATGGCCTCTCTCCAGTGTAAACTTGTTGATGTCTCTGTAGATGAGATGACTGAGTGAATGTCTTCCCACAGTCTGAGCAGAGGAATGGCCTCTCCCCAGTGTGAACTGATTGGTGTCTCTGTAGGTGAGATGCCAGTGAGAATCCCTTCCCACATTCTGAGCAGGTGAATGGCATCTCCGCAGTGTGAACTTGCTGATGACTCTGTAGGTTGGATGAATGGGTGAATCTCGACCCACATTCTGAGCAGGTGAATGGCCTCTCTCCAGTGTGAACTTACTGGTGTATCTGTAGGGTAGATGACTCAGTGAATCCTTTCCCACATTCTGAGCAGGTGAACTGCTTTTCCCCAGTGTGAACTAACTGGTATGCCAGTAATTGGGATGACCGAGTGAATCCCTTCCCACCCTCTGAGCAGGTGAAGGCCTCTCTCCAGTGTGAACTCGCTGATGACTCTGTAGTGTGGATGACTGTGTGAATCCCTTCCAACAGACTGAGCAAGTGAACGGCTTTTCCCCAGTGTGAACTCACTGGTGTGCCATTAGGTCAGATGACTGAATGCATTCTTTCCCAGAAATTCAGCAGATGACAGCCTCTGCCCGGTGTGAACTGACTGTTGTGTCCACAGGTCGGAAGACTGACTGAATCCTTTCTCACACACAGAACAGGTGAATGGCCTTGCCCAGTGTGAACTTACCTTCAGTTGAGATGACCGAGTGAATCCATTCCCACTGTCTGAGCAGGTGAACGGCCTTTCTCCTGTCTAAAATGACGGGCGTGCCAGTTGGTCAAATGCACGAGTGAATCCCTCCCCACAGTCTGAGCAGGAAGGATGGTCGATTGAATTACTTGCTCCACTTTTTAAACATCTAGACAGAGACAGCAAAACTGGCATGCCAAGTTTGAGATCCCTGGAGATAAATTCCTTCTCATTTTTATCCTGTAAAAAGATTTACAAAATACATTAATAGGTGTAGGACAACATTTCAAGTGAGATTACTTGAGTTGTCAAGGTTTGATCACCCAATTTACTATCTCACCTTGAATGCTGAATGACTGAACCTTCGTGACCAAACTCCCATATGAGACTTTATCAAGTGCCTTGCTAAAGTCCATGTAGAGAACATCCACTGCCTTGACCTCCCCATCTATTTTGTTTCCTCATGTGGATTACCATTCTGATCTTGCAGAGGATTAATTTTTTCCCATGTAATCTTTTTTTACTCTTAACATATCTGCAGATTCCCTGAGGATTCTCCTTCACCTTGTCTGCTGGGGCAACCTCATGCCTTCTTTTATTTCATTCATAAGTGTTCACTTGAATTTCCTGTATTTCATAAGTACCCCATTTGTTCCTATCCGCCTGTACCTGATATGCGTCTCCTTTTGTTTTGATCTGGGAGAGGAAAGCCAAAGGGGTGATAGAGCTGCATGCTGGGAGGTGGGGGTAAGGGGGGGGGGGTGGGTAAACGAAAGTTGCAGGGGGAATGGGAGCCTGAATAACTGAACAGAGAGTGGAATGTTTGTGCAGATAGTTGTTGTTCAGTCCTCAAAGTCAGGAATGAAAAAGTTGAGCATGATGCAGTGAATATGCTGAGCCCTGAATATTTCAATACAAGGAGCAGCGTAGGAAAGGTGGATGTGTTCAGGGCATGGATCAACGCCTGGAATTATGATACTAGGATCTGGCTGCTTGGGACAGGCTGCTTTATGGCAAAGGTATAGGCAGGCAGAATCTTATGGAGTATAAGAAATGCAAGAGAACACATAGGAAATAAACCAGTATGGCTAAAAGAAGGCATGAGGTTGCCCTCACAGAAAAGATGAAGGATAATTCTCTGAGATTCTAGAGATAGATTAAGAGCAAAAAGATTTCAATGCACAAAGGTGGTCCTCTGGAAAACCGGAATGGCAATCCACATGTGGAACCAAAGCAGATGGTGGAGATCTTAAATCTTAAATATTTTTCCATCTCTGTTTACTCAGGAGATGGCAAAGAGTCTATGGGAGTGTGGAAAAGCGGCATTTAAATCGTGGACCCTATACAGATTAAAGAAGAGTAGTTAATTCACTGTTCAAAATAGATATAAATCTACAGCATATTCCAGACCATTCAGCCTAAAATGTTGTGCCAACCATGTAACCTACTCTAGTAACTGCCTAGAATTTCCCTAGCACACAGCCCTCTGTTTTTCTAAGCTCCATGTACCTATCTAAGAGGCTGTTAAAAGACCCCATTGTATCTGTCTGGACCACCACTGCTGGCAGTGCATTCCACGCACGCACGACTCTCTGTGTAAAACTCTTACCCCTGACATCCCTCAGTATCTATTTCCAAGCACCTTAAAACTATGCCCCCTCGTGTTAGCCATTTCAACCCTGGGAAAAAAACCTCTGGCTATCCACACGCTCAATGCCCCTCATCATTTTATACACCTACAAAAGGCTCTAAACATAAACAAGGAAATTATACATTGGATTGAGGATTTGTTAGAAGTATAGAAAATTGTAAGGGTATAGATAGGGTAAAGGCAAGCAGCTTTTTCCACGGAGGATCAGTGGGACTACAACCAGAGGTCATGGGTAAGTGGGGAAGGTGAAAATTTAATGGAAACATTTGGAAAAGCTCTTCACTGTAATGGCTGTGAGAGTGTGGAATGAGATGCCAGCACAAGTGAATATGAGCTTGGTTTCACCACTTAAAGGAAGTTTGGATGGGAGCCTGGATGGTACGGGTATGGAGTGTGATGGTCCCAGTGCAGGTAGTTGCATTAGACAGCTTAAATGTTTTTTTCAGCATTTACTAGATGGGCCAAATAGCCCATTTCCGTACTGAACTTCTCCATGTTTCTATGACAGAGAAACTGGCCAAACTTGTTTGGAAGGGAAAGATAGGAGTGACAATGGAGCAACAATGGCTGGAATTTCTGGGAGCAATTCGGGAGCTGAGTGATTCCACAGAAGTGGAAATATTAGAAAGACAGGAGGACACAACCGCGGCTAAAATGAGAAGCCAAAGCCAACATAAAGCCAGAGAGATGGCACATAATAGAGCAAAAACTTTTAGAAACCAACAGCAGACAACAATTGCCGACGCCTAAAGCTGGCCATCAGTAACTACAAAGTATTATGTATACTGCATCCAGATTCCCAGAGGCAATACCTTTCAGAAATATTAAAGCTAAAACTGTAGCGAAAGTTCTTACCAAGTTTTTTTTTTCACTTTTTCTGGATTGCCTAAAGAAATCCAGTCTGATCAAGAAAGTAATTTTACACCTGGATTATTTCAGTAGGTAGTTTATGAACTAGGAGCTGAACAAATAACATGATCTGCGTACCATCTGGAATCACAAGGGCTGCAGAAAGTTTTCATTCTACACTCAAAACAATGATTAAGACATAGTGTGTTGAAAATGGAAAGACTGGGATGAAGAAATATATTTGCTTTTGTTCTCAGTAAGAGTCAGTACAGGATCACGGGGCTTTAGTTCACTTGAACTATTTGGTTATAGACTGAGGGGACCTTTGACTTGTTAAAGGAACAGTGGATTGATGGGGATGTACATGTTAACTTGTTAGACTATGTTTTGAAGTTCAATAAAAACTACACCAAGCGTGTAGTCTAGTAAGACAAAACTTAAACATTTCTCCAAAAATACTGAAGTGTTGGTTTGATAAGCGGGCTTGCGAACGAAAATACCAGGTGGGGGATATCTTATCTTATCTTATTTTATCTGTGTAAATTGGCTGAGCAAGAATCTGAACAGAGGTAGAGAAATTTCTGCGTTTGTGACAGCTTCTGGGTTGTATGAATACAATGTTTTGCCGTTTCGAATGTAAAAATGGTCCAGGATCATTCCAGAGAACGATTGATTTTGTAATTCGAGGGTCAGAACACACAGAGACCTATATTGATGACTTAGTCACAGGGAGTGACACTTGGGAAGAGCATATCTCTGCAGTAGAGAAGCTGTTTAACAGGCTTCCCCAGGCCAGCCTTACATTTAGCTAAGATTGAATTTTGCCATGCCACTGTGACTTATCTTGGCTATGTTGTAGCTCAAAGCAAGTTGGCTCCTGTTCAGGCAAAATTCCAGGCAATTTCTGAAGTTCCTATTCCGACTGGTAAGAAGGCTCTTAGAAGGTTTCTGGGAATGGTTGGATAAAGTTCAGCAAGAACTTTACAGATATTGCTCCTCCTCTGACTAATCTCCTGAAGAATGGTAAAACGATTGTTTGGATCGAGCCTTGTCAGGAGGCATTTGATCGATTGAAAGCCATTTTTATGTCACCAGCATGTGCTCAGGGCACCTGACTTTACAAAGCCATTTTCTATAGCTGTGGATGCCAGTGATGAAGCTGCCGGGGCAGTGTTATTACAGAAAGATGATGATGATGTTGAATATCCTGTAGCTTACTTTTCGAGAAAATTCAATCAGCATCAAAGAAATTATTCCACCTTAGCGGGCTCACTTTTGACATTTAAGAAAAACTTGGACAGATATATGGATGAGAGGGGCTTGGAGAGATATGGCCCAGGTGCAGGTCAGTGGGACTAGGCAGAAAAATGGTTCGGCATAGCCAAGAAGGGCCAAAAGGCCTGTTTCTGTGCTGTAATGTTCTGTGGTTCTTAGAGAACGAGTTGTTGTCACTCATCTTGGCTTTGCGGCATTTTGATGTCGATGTTTGTCCTGAGAAGAAACCTCTTGTAGTTTATACTGATCACAGTCTGTTGGTGTTTTTGATTCAGGTAAAGGGCAAAACCAGATGATTGTTAAACTAGAGTCTGATTTTGCAAGAATATGATATTGTGATAACGCATATGAAAAGCACAGACAATATCATTGCCGATTGTCTTTCCAGATGGAAGCTTACAGTTTTAATAGTGAAGCAGAATCTGGTATTTGCATACGATTCTGCAATGTGTTACATGATAATCATACATGCATTATTTTACATACTGTAGCTTGCAGTTAAAATTTTTCTCTTTTAGAGCAAACAAAATTTTTTGGGGAGAGGGGAAGTGTTATGAATCCCTAGGTTTCGTTTGCTGTGGACTGTCACTTTAAGAGAGTGCCTGAGGCTGAGTGAGGTGGGGACTAACAATGACGTCAGCCGCTGACTTTCTCAGCTCACTTTCGATTTTTACAGAGAGAGAGAGCTCAAGGAGGCGGGACTGTCTGACTTGCAGCTTGTTTACATTACTCGCAGTTTGTTTCGTTTTAAGCGAGGACAGACACTCACAGTCAGGAGACAAAGAAAGAGAACAAAAGGATTTAGACAAGGAAGCTAGTGGCCAAGGGTCACTGTTTGGAACTCTCCTGTGCCCACAAGGGCGGTTTGATTATCGATCCAGTGCACATCGAATGTGTGCCTGTCACCTCAAATAATCCACAGGAGTGGATTTTGTTTGGGGAATCCTGCGGTGACCACTTACGTGTTAACCCTTGCCTGGGTATGTGGTGTGGCGATTCACTTGAAGACGATATCCCCGAGGAAATCCGAAATTCAAACAGTAGCACAAACAAAATGCTGGTGGAACACAGCAGGCCAGGCTGCATGTATAGGGAGAAGCGCTGCCGACGTTTCGGGCCGAGACCCTTCGTCAGGACAAACCGAAAGGAAAGATAGTAAGAGATTTGAAAGTAGTGGGGGGAGGGGAAATGCGAAATGATAGGAGAAGACCGGAGGTTGTGGGGTGAAGCTGAGAGCTGGAAAGGAGTTTGGTGAAAGTGATACAGAGCTGGAGAAGGGAAAGGATCATGGGACGGGAGGCCTCTGGAGAAAGAAAGGGGGGGCAGATGGAGAACTGGTAATCAACTAAATATGTCAGGGATAGGGTAAGAAGGGGAGGAGCAGCATTAACGGAAGTTAGACATTTTAATTACACGTCCCATTCCCATTCTGATATGTCTAGCCATGGCCTCCTCTATTGTCAAAATGAATCCAAACTCAGGTTGAAGGAACAACACCTTATCTACCGGCTGGGTAGCCTCCAAGCTGTTGCCATGCACATTGACTTCTCTAACTTCCGTTAATGCAACTCCACCCCTTCTTACCCCATCCCTGAAATATTTAGTTGTTTGCATGTTCTCCATCTCCCTCTGGTACACAAGTCAGTTCACACGAGGGAGAGGCCGTTCACCTGCTCCGACTGTGGGAAGGTATTCACTTGGTCATCTCAACTGAAGGTACATCAGAGAGTTCACACTGGGGAAAAGCCATTCACCTGCTCAGACTGTGGGAAGGGATTCACGGTCATCCGGCCTACTGGCACACCAACGAGTTCACATCGGGGAGCGGCCGTTCACCTGCTCAGACTGTGGGAAGGGATTCACGGTCATCCGGCCTACTGGCACACCAACGAGTTCACACCGGGGAGCGGCCGTTCACCTGCTCCGACTGTGGGAAGGGAGTCGAATAATCCGCAGGAGTGGATTTTGTTTGGGGAATCCTGTGGAGATCACTTCTGTAACCCTTGCTTGGGTATGTGGTGTGACGATTCACTTGAAGACGATATCCCTAAAAGGAAACATGAGGTCATCTCAACTACGGGGACACCAGCGAATTCACACTGGGTAGAGTCTGATCAGCTGCTCGGACTTTGGGAAGAGATTCTCTCAGCCAAATCAACCAAATGTGCATCACTGACTTTACACTGGGGAGAGGCTGTTCACCTACTGTGAATGTGGGGAGCGATTCGCTTATTCATCTAACCTTATGTAACTCTCGCTTCGGCTGGCAGCTTAATATAGGAGGTGATAGTCCCCTCCCCACCCGGCCAAACTGAAGAAATCTCAATTGGGTGGATGCTGCGTGTTGTGTCCCCTGTTACAAATCAGTACTGTACCCCAAAATAACAAATGGTACACAATATGTGATTAAACAATTGAGCTTTATAATTCTTACTTTGACAGAGGCAATGATGTACAGTGTATCAGTAAAGTTTCCTGTAACATTTGACTTCATTGTGAAGTATTAGCTTGCACCTTCTATCTCACTGATTTCTCCAGGAATCGTTTTATTTTAGCTAGGACGACAAGAGCTGTAAGTGAATGCAGCACCTGGTGGGGTAAGAGTTGTAAGCTATGATCATAGGGTATGGCAGGATAGATTCCAGCATTTTGTTACGAACAGTAACACTTCAGAAACAAACCAGCAGGAACAGACTGCACCTGGAGTCTGGTTTCAGAAACAGAGAAAATAGGTGTAGGAGTAGACCATTCGGCCCTTCGAGCCTGCACCACCATTCAGTATGACCATGGCTGATTATCCAACTCAGAATCCTGTACCTCCTTTCTCTCCATACCCCCTGATCCCTTTAGACACAAGGGCCATATCAAACTTCCTCAAATGTAGCCAATGAACTGGCCTCAACTGTTTCCTGTGGCAGAGAATTCCACAGATTCACCACTCTCTGTGTGAAGAAGTTTTTCCTCATCTCGGTCCTAAAAGGCTTCTCCTTTATCCTTAAATTCTGACCCCTCATTCTGGACTTCCCCAACATCGGAAACAATCTTCCTGCATTTAGCCTGTCCATTCCCTTTAGAATTTTATAAGTTTCAATAAAATTCCCCCTCAATCTTCTAAATTCCAGTGAGTATAAGCCTAGTCGATACAGTCTTTCTTTATATGAAAGTCCTGCCATACCAGTAATCAATCTGGTGAACCTTCTCTGTACTCCCTCTATGGCAAGAATGTCTTTCCTCAGATTAGGGGACCAAAACTGCACACAATATCCTAGGTGCGGTCTCACCAAGGCCTTGTACAGCTGCAGTAGAACCTCCCTGCCCCTGTCATTCAAATCCTTTTGCTATGAATGCCAACATACCATTTGCCTTTTTCACTGCCTGCTGTACCTGCATGCCCACCTTCAATGACTGGTGTACAATGACACCCAGCTCTCGTTGCACCTCCCCTTTTCCTAATCGGCCACCATTCAGATAATAATCTGTTTTCCTATTCTTGCAACCAAAGTGGATAACCTCACATTTATCCACATTCAGTTGCATCTGCCATGAATTTGCCCACTCACCTAACCTACCGAAGTCACCCTGCATCCTCTTACCATCCTCCTCACAGCTAACACCGCCGCCAGGCTTCGTGTCATCTTGAAACTTGAAGTTGCTGCACTTAATTTCCTCGTCTAAATCATTAATATATATTGTAAACAACTGGGGTCCCAGCACTGAGCATTGCGGTACCCCACTAGTCCCTGCCTGCCGTTCTGAAAAGGTCCCGTTTACTCCCACTCTTTGCTTCCTGTCTGCCAACCAATTCTCTATCCACATCAATACCATACCCCCAATACCGTGTGCTTTAAGTTTGCACACTAATCTCCTTGTGGGACCTTGTCAAAAGCCTTTTGAAAATCTAAATATAACACATCCACAGGCTCTCTCCTATCCACTCTACTAGTTACATCTTTAAAAAATTCTATAAGATTCGTCAGACATGATTTTCCTTTCACAAATTCATGCTGACTTTGTCCGATGATTTCACCTCTTTCCAGGTGTGCTGTTATCACATCTTTGAAAACCGACTCGAGCATTTTCCCCACCACCGACGTCAGACTAACCTGTCTATAATTCCCCGGTTTTTCTCTCCCTCCTTTTTTAAAAAGTGGGGTTACATTAGCCACCCTCCAATCCTCAGGAACTAATCCAGAATCTAAGGAGTTTTGAAAAATTATCACTACTGCATTCACTATTTCTTGGGCTATTTCTTTAAGCACTCTGGGATGCAGACCATCTGGCCCTGGGGATTTATCTGCCTTTAATCCCTTCAATTTACCTAACACCACTTCCCTACTAACATGTATTTCCCTCAGTTCCTCCATCTCACTGGACCCTCGGTCCCTTACTATTTCCGGAAGATTATTTATGTCCTCCTTAGTGAAGACAGAACCAAAGTAGTTATTCAATTTGTCTGCCATGTCTTTGTTCCCTATGATCAATTCACCTGTTTCTGACTGTAAAGGACCTACATTTGTCTTGACCAATCTTTTTCTTTTCACATATCTTTAAAAGCTTTTACAGTCAGTTTTTATGTTCCCTGCCAGTTTTCTCTCATAATCTTTTGTCCCTTTCCTAATTAAGCCCTGGTCCTCCTCTGCTGGACTCTGAATTTCTCCCAGTCCTCAGGTGTGCCGCTTTTTTTTTTTTTGCTAATTTATATGTTTCTTCTTTGGACTTGATACTATCCCAAATTTCCCTTGTCAGCCACAGGTGCACTACCTTCCCTGGTTTATTCTTTTGCCAAACTGGGATGAACACTTGTTGTAGTTCATCCATGCGATCTTTAAAAGCTTGCCATTGCATATCCACCGTCAACCCTTTAAGTATCATTTGCCAGTCTATCTTAGCTAATTCACGTCTCATACCTTCAAAGTTATCCTTCTTTAAGTTCAGAACTTTTGTTTCTGAATTAACTATGTCAATCTCCATCTTAATGAAGAATTCCACCATATTATGATCACTCTTACCCAAGGGGACTCGCACGAAAAAATTGCTAACTAACCCTTCCTCATTGCTCAATACCCAATCTAGAATGGCCTGCTCTCTAGTTGGTTCCTCGATATGTTAGTTCAGAAAACCATCCTGCATACATTCCAAGAAATCCTCTTCCTCAGCACCCTTACCAATTTGGTTCACCCAATATATATGTAGATTGACGTCACCCATTATAACTACTGTTCCTTTATTGCACGCATTTCTAATTTCCTGTTTAATGCCATCCCCAACCTCACTACTACTGTTAGGTGGCCTGTACACAACTCCCACCAGCGTTCTCTGCCCCTTAGTGTTATGCAGCTCTACCCATATCGATTCCACATCCTCCAGGCTAATGTCCTTCCTTTCTATTGCGTTAATCTCCTCTCTAACCAACAATGCTACCCCACCTCCTTTTCTTTCCTGTCTATCCCTCCTGAATATTGAATATCCCTGGATGTTGACCTCCATTCCTTGGTCACCCTGGAGCCATGTCTCTGTGATCCCAATTATATCGTATTCATTAATAACAATCTGCACATTCAATTCATCCACCTTGTTACGAATGCTCCTCTCATTGACACACAAAGCCTTCAGGCTTGTTTTCACAACACTCCTAGCCCTTATACAATTATGTTGAAAAGTGGCTCTTGTTGCTTTTTGCCCTGGATTTGCCTGCCTGCCATTTTTACTTTTCACCTTACTACTTTTTGCTTCTACCCTCATTTTACACACCTCTGTCTCTCTGCACCTGTTCCCATCCCCCTGCCACGTTAGTTTAAGTCCTCCTGAACAGCAGTAGCAAACACTCCCCGAGGACATTGGTTCCAGTCCAGCCCAGGCGCAGACATACCGGTCCCACCTCCCCCAGAACAGGTTCCAATGCCCCAAAAATTTGAATCCCTCCCCCTTGCACCATTTTTCAAGCCACGTAGTCATCTGAAATATCGTCCTATTTCTGCTCTGACTAGCACGTTTTTGATGTTAAAAGCACTATCTTCATTAGTATCTACTTACAATATAGTAACTTAAGCAAGATATGTGTGTACATGCATGTGTAAATATAACTCCCAAACTATTGAGCTCAGTGGTGGGTGGGGGGGGGGGTGAGGGGAACAAGGCTTAGAGTCTTGAGATGGTAAAGTATGAAAGTGTAGTTCATTCACGGAATAAGGGATGGGAGAGAGATATTTGTAATCCAGGGCAAATACAGAGAGAAGACAAATACGTTGAATTCCATAGGTTCCACGGTGGTAAAATGAGAGAACAGTCGCCGTAGATTTTATCCGTCGCCGTTCCAAATCCACATACAAATTATCACCGAAAGTGACTTGTCACAGGGATCAACAACACACACAAAATGCTGGTGGAACACAGCAGGCCAGGCAGCATATATAGGGAGAAGCGCTGTCGAAGTTTCGGGCCGAGACCCTTCGTCAGGACTAACCTAAAGGGAAAATAGTAAGAGATTTGAAAGTCGTGGGGGGAGTGGGAAATGCGAAATGATAGGAGAAGACCGGAGGAGGTGGGATGAAGCTAAGAGCTGGAAAGGTGATTGGCAAAAGTAATACAGAGCTGGAGAAGGGAAAGGATCCTGGGACGGGGGGCCTCAGGAGTAAGAAAGAAGGTGGGAGGGGGGGGGACACCAGAGGGAGATGGAGAACAGGCAAAAAACTAAATATGTCAGGGATGGGGTAAGAAGGGAAAGAGCGGCATTAATGGAAGTTAGAGAAGTCAATGTTCATGCCATCGTGTTGGAGGCTACCCAGCCGGTATATAAGGTGTTGTTCCTCCAACCTGAGTTTGGATTCATTTTGACAATAGAGGAGGCCATGGATAGACATATCAGAATGGGAATGGGGCGTGTAATTAAATGTCTTTCTGTTAATGTCCCTCCTCCCCTTCTTACCCCATCTGTGACACGTTTAGTTGTTTACCTGTTCTCCATCTACCCTCCCCTCTTTCTTTCTCCCGAATCCTCCCATCCCATGATCCTTTCCCTTCTCCAGCTCTGTATCACTTTCGCCAATCACCTTTCCAGCTCTTAGCTTCATCCCACCCCCTCCAGTCTTCTCCTATCATTTCGCAATTCCCCTCCCCCCACTACTTTAAAATTTCTTACTATCTTACCTTTCGGTTAGTCCTGAAGAAGGGTGTCGGCCCGAAACGTCGACAGCGCTTCTCCCTATACATGCTGTCTGGCCTGCTGTGTTCCAGCAGCATTTTGTGTGTGTTGTTGTTTGAATTTCAGATTTCCTCGTGTTTCTCACAGGGATATCGTCTTCAAGTGAATCGCCACACCACATACCCAGGCAAGGGTTAACACGTAAGTGGTCACCACAGGATTCCCCAAACAAAATCCACTCCTGTGGATTATTTGAGGTGACAGGCGCACATTCGATGTGCACTGGATCGATAATCAAACCGCCCTTGTGGGCACAGGAGAGTTCCAAACAGTGACCCTTGGCCACTAGCTTCCTTGTCTAAATCCTTTTGTTCTCTTTCTTTGCGTCCTTCTGACTGTGAGTGTCTGTGTCCTCGCTTAAAACGAAACAAACTGCGAGTAATGTAAACAAGCTGCAAGTCAGACAGTCCCGCCTCCTTGAGCTCTCTCTCTCTGTAAAAATCGAAAGTGAGCTGAGAAAGTCAGCGGCTGACGTCATTGTTAGTCCCCACCTCACTCAGGCACTCTCTTAAAGTGACAGTCCACAGCAAACGATACCGAAAGATACATAACACTTCGCCCCCCACAAAGGAAATTTCTTTCTGAACTAAAAGAGAAAAATTTTAACTGCAAGCTACAGTATGTAAAATAATGCATGTATGGTTATCATGTAACACATTGCAGAATCGTATGCAAATACCAGATTCTGCTTCACTATTAAAACTGTAAGCTTCCATCTGGAAATACAATCGGCAATGATATTGTCCGTGCTTTTCATATGCATTATCACAATACCATATTATTGCAAAATCAGACACTAGTTTAACAATCATCTGGTTTTGCCCTTTACCTTAATAAAAAACACCAACAGTTTATGATCAGTATAAACTACAAGAGGTTTCTTCTCAGGACAAACATCAACATCAAAATGCCGCAAAGCCAAGATGAATGACAACAACTCTTTCTCTAAGAACCATTGAATATTACAGCACAGAAACAGGCCTTTTGGCCCTTCTTGGCTGTGCCGAACTATTTTTCTGCCTAGTCCCACTCACCTGCACCTGGGCCATATCCCTCCAAGCCCCTCTCATCCATATATCTGTCCAAGTTTTTCTTAAATGTCAAAAGTGAGCCGGCTAAGGTGGAATAATTTCTTTGATGCTGATTGAATTTTCTCGAAAAGTAAGCTACAGGCTGTTCAACATCATCATCATCTTTTTGTAATAACACTGCCCCGGCAGCTTCATCACTGGCATCCACAACTATAGAAAATGGCTTTGTAAAGTCAGGTGCCCTGAGCACAGGTTGATGACATAAAAATGGCTTTCAATCGATCAAATGCCTCCTGACAAGGCTCGGTACAAACAAACTTTTGACCCCTCTTCAGGACATTAGTCAGAGGAAGAGCGATATCAGTAAAGTTCTTGCTGAACTTTATCCAACCATTCCCAGAAACCTTCTAAGAGCCTTCTTACCAGTCGGAATAGGAACTTCAGAAATTGCCTGGAGTTTTGCCTGAACAGGAGCCAACTTGCTTTGACCTACAACATAGCCAGGACAGGTCACAGTGGCATGGCAAAGTTCAATCTTAGCTAAATGTAAGGCTGGCCTGGGAAAGCCTGTCAAACAGCTTCTCTACTGCAGAGATATGCTCTTCCCAAGTGTCACCCCCTGTGACTAAGTCATCAATATAGGCACCTGTGTGATCTAACCCTCGAATTACAGAATCAAACGTTCTCTGAAATGATCCTGGACAATTTTTCCATTCCAAACGGCAAAACATTGTATTCATACAACCCAGAAGGTATCACAAACGCAGAAATTTCTCTACCTCTGTCCATCAATGGAACACACCAAAACCCTTTCAACTAATTAATCTTTGTTGGAAATTTAGCTTTTCCAGCTTTATCGATACAATCATCCACCCTAGGGATAGGATAGGCATCTGCTTTTGTTGCTGCATTTACCTTCCTATAACCAGTGCAAAATCTAATACTGCCATCAGGTCTGGGCACAATAACGGTGGGTGACTCCAATCTGATGCTGCAGGACTAATAATACCATTTTCCAGCATATTTTCAAATTCTTGCTCAGTCAATTTACTCTTTTCTACTTTCATACGATATTGGTGTTGTTTAATCGGTTTGGCTTGACCAATATCTACATCATGTACTACGACCGTGGTTTGCTTGGGAACATCAGAAAATAAATCTTTAAACTTCAGAATTAATTCCTTCAGCTGTTGTTGCTCTGGCTGCAAATGACCCAGCTTGTTATCATTTTTTTTTTCCAGAACAACCGAGTTTATTAGCCTAACTGGGGCCACGTTTGGCTTGTGAAAAGTCTCAGACAAGACAATTGTTTTATTCTCAGGGTTACCAGATTCATATGTTTTGACAGCAACACTCACAGATGGTGACTCTTTGTCAAAATAAGGATTTATCATATTTATGTGTACAACCTGTGTTAGTTTACGTCAGTCGAGTGTTTTAATAAGATAACTCACAACATTAATTTGAGAGCCTATTTTATACGGTCCATTGAGTTGCACCTGGAGTGGATTCGTCAACATTGGAGATAAAATAAGATAAGATAAGATAATCCCCCACCTGGTATTTTCTTTCGCAAGCCCGCTTATCAAACCAACACTTCATTTTGTTTAGAGAAATTTTTGAGTTTTGTCTCACTAGACTACACGCTTGGTGTAGTTTATTTTTGAACTTCAAAACATAGTCTAACAAGTTAACATGTACATCCCCATCAATCCACTGTTCCTTTAACAAGGTTAAAGGTCCCCTCAGTCTACAACCAAATAGAAGTTCAAGTGAACTAAAGCCCAGTGATCCTGTACTGACTCTCTTACTGAGAAGAAAAGCAAATATATTCCTTCATCACAGTCTTCCCATTTTCAATACAGTATGTCTTATTCATTGTTTTGAGTGTAGAATGAAAACTTTCTACAGCACTTGTGCTTCCAGATGGTACGCAGATGATGTTATTTGTTCAGCTCCTAGTTCATAAACTACCTACTGAAATAATCCAGGTGTAAAATTACTTTCTTGATCAGACTGGATTTCTTTAGGCAATCCAGAAAAAGTAAAAAAAACAACTTGATAAGAGCCTTCACCACAGTATTAGCTTTAATATTTCTGAGAGGTATAGCCTCTGGGAATCTGGATGAAGTATACATAATACTTTGTAGTTACTGATGGCCAGCTTTAGGCGTTGGCAATGGGCCAACACAATCCACTATAAGTTTAGAAAAGGGTTCACCGAATGCATGTATAGACCACAGTGGTGTCACTGGGGTGACCTGGTGGGGTTTACCAACAAATGACAAGTGTGACAGGTTTGCAAAAGGTCACATCTTTCCTCAAATTAAGCCAGTAAAATTATTTCATAAACCTGTTTACAGTTATATTCACACCGAAATGGCCATCTAAGGGCATACTGTGGGCCAAAGTTAAAATTTCAGCCCTAAAAACTTTAGGAACTACAACTTGGTGAACAATTGCCCATTCCTCACTCGCTGGCATAGCAGGTGGCCTCTACTTCCTCATTAACACTCCATCATTAGATAATACCCTACTGGCACTTTCTTAATCTCATCATCTGAGAGATCTGTTTCTTTTAAAGCTTCAATCTCAGGGTCTCGGTTCTGTTCTGCTATAATCTCCTTCCTAGACAGGGATAAATCTTTCTCATCAGACTTACTACCTGAATCCTGTTGAAACAATGAAGGCAGAAAAGTCCCTGACAAGTCATGATAACAGAAATCCCGATTTTGGCTATCACGGGTATCAGAATCATACTGCACAGAACCGTCTGTGTCGGCAAAAATTCTTAGCCATACTTCGAGTTACTGGGCAGGAAGGATAAATGTTAAAATCCATTTGTGGGTCTCAGTGGTTGGCTTAGTTGTCAGCTGCAGTACAGGAACAACTTTACCATCTGCCAGGTCATTTCCTAACAGCAAAGTAACATCTTCCACTGGTAAACTGGAGCACAATCCGATTTTAACAGGTCCCGAAACCAACACTGACTGTAAAGTTACCTTGCACAACGGCACAGAAACCATGCCGCCCCCAATGCCTTTAATAGATTTACCTCACCGGTTTCAGTCTCATCACCAAACTTTAGAACGCTGTCTAATATAAGTGACTGAGAAGCCCCTGTATCTCAAACAATTTTCAGTGGTACTGGGGTTGACCCTTCCTTTAATAATACAATCCCATCTGACATAAAATAATCAAAGCTCTTCTTAACTGGGTCAGACCTCTCAAATCCTTATCTGAGCCTCAACAGAATGTTCACGACCCTGTGGGTTTACTGGTGCTTCAACATACTGAACACAGGCATTCGGGACTGCCTCCTTTTCCTTTTTCCTTATCTGAGCCTCAAACAGAATATTCAGATCCCTGTGGGTTTACTGGTGCTTCAACATACTGAACACAGGCATTCCGGACTGCCTCATTTTCCCTTTTCCTTATCTGAGCCTCAAACAGAATGTTCAGAACCCTGTGGGTTGACTGGTGCTTCAACAGACTGATCACAGGCATTCGGGACTGCCTCCTTTTCCTTTTTCCTTATCTGAGCCTCAACAGAATGTTCAGAACCCTGTGGATTTACTGGTGCTTCAACATACTGAACACAGGCATTTGGGATTGCCTCCTTTTCATTTTTCTTCCCCAGGAGGCAACAATTAGCCATCTTACGACCAGCTTTCTTGCAATAGTAACAAGTAAGACCGGCATATTTCTCCATCAACTGCTTCCCTTCATCCTTACTCTTGTCACTAGTCCCAGCTTTAATTTCTGGTTTACCCTGGTGATCCCTGCTACTCTTTTGGAAGCTCTATTTCGGGATAAACTTAACCATATGAGTTAAGCCAAACTCATCTGCTAATCTAGCAGACTCCTGCAAAGTGGCAGTATTCTTTTCATCTAAATATCTCTTTATGTCATCAGGCACCCACCCTCTGAATTCTTCAATTAAAACCAACTCTTTCAAGCTGTTCAAATCATCATTTATATTTTTATATGTGCACCAGCGGTCAAAACACACAAACATCTCATAAGCAAGTTCCATATAAGTCTGGTTCACAGAGGTCCTCAAATTTCTAAACTTTTGCCTGTATGATTCTGGGAAAAACTCGTACTCTTTGAGCACAGCCTGTGTCACTATGTCATAATCAGCTGCTTCATCAGCCGTCAAAGCAGAATATGCTTGCTGAGCCTCCCCTTTAATTACACTTTGTAAGAGAATAGGCCAACCCTCTTCTGGCCACTTTAAACAACCTTCCCAAAATGCTGAAAGTATTTATTAACCTCTGCTTCGTCAAATAGAGATACCAATGAAACTTCCCGAATGGCCTTAAACATCACCAGAGTCTAACACTCGACCCCTTTGCTGCAATCTCTCTTTCTTTTCCAGCTCGAACAGCCTCTGCCTTTCTGCTTCCTCCCTCTGTTTTTCTGCCTCTCTAGCCTCAAACTGCCTCTGCCTTTCCGCAGCCTCCACATTTAATTTTCTCGCTTGTACGGGAGCTCAAGCTCACGAGGTTTACTTTCAGGAAACACCTCCAACTCCCCCACTTTAAACACACCCTCAGATACATAATGTTCAGCTATTACACTCTGCACCTGTGCCCTCCTTATTGTTGATTTCCCCTTAGCAAGTTTTAACCTTTTAGCAATACTTAACAACTCAATCCTTCCGGCGTCCTCCAGAGCCTCAGAGGCTGGCACTTCGAGACATCTATCAACATCCATTGCTACTGATTTTCCACACACAAATAAATCAAAAGGAATTTCCCCAATAAAATCGATAATTAATGACTACGCCCCCAAATCTGTTAATATCCCGGACGCAGGCCCAATTTAGTTATGAATTGTAACGCTTTAGAAACGAACAGCAGCAATAGCTACACCTGGAGTCTGTTTTGATGTTAAAACTATCTTTATTAGAATCAACTTGTAATATAGTAATTTAAACAAGATAAATAAAAGTGTTATGTGTATATATGTGTGCAAATATAACTCCTGGACTATTGAACTCGGGAGAAACAAGGCTTGGAGTCTTGAGATGGCAAAGTATAAAAGTTCAGGTGATGAGAGAGATATTTGTAAACCAGCGTAAATGTTGAGAGAAGGCAGTTATGTCGAATTGCAGAGGTTTCATGGTGGAAAAACGAGATAACAGTTGCTGTAGATTTTATCCATCATTCCAAATCCACATACGAAATATCACGGAAAGTGACTTGTCACAAGGGGTATCGTCTTCAAGTGAATTACCCCACCACACACAGGCAAGGGTTAACACATCAGTGGTCTTCAGACGATACTCCAAATCAGATCCACTCCTACGGATCAAACGAGGTGACAATCACACATTCGATGTACGGTGAATCGATAATTAACCCACCCCTGTGGGCATAGGAAAGTTCCAAACAGTGACCCTTGGTCACTAGTTCCCTGGTTTCGATTCTTCCATTTTTCCTCCTTCGTCTCCGTCTGACTCTGAGTATCAGTGTCCTCGGTTAAAACTAAACAAGCTGCGAGCGATGTAAACAAGCTACAAGTCAAACTGAAATAACTTTTTAATTTCTCTCTCTTAAAATGACAGTCCACAGCAAACGAAACCCAGGAATTCATAACAACGGCCACTCCCTCTTGTGAACTGAGTGATGTGCCAGTACTTGGGATGACTGAGTGAATCATTTCCCTTATTCTGAGCAGGTGAACGACTTCTCCCCAGTGTGAGCTCGCTGATGACTCTGTAGGATGACTGGCCGAGTGAATCTCTCCCCACAGAATGAGCAGGTGAATGGCTTCTCCCCAGTGTGAACTCGCTGGTGTCTCTGTAGGTTGGAAGACTGAGTGAATCCCTCGCCACAGACGGAGCAGGTGAATGGCTTCTCCCCAGTGTGAACTCGCTGATGACTCTGTAGGTGGGATGACTGAGTGAATCCCTTCCCACAGACTGAGCAGGTGTATGGCTTCTCCCCAGTGTGAACTCGCTGATGACTCCGTAGGGTTGATGACTGAGTGAATCCCTTCTCACAGACTGAGCAGGTGAATGGCTTCTCTCCAGTGTGAACTCGCTGGTGTCTCTGTAGGTTGGAAGACTGAGTGAATCCCTCGCCACAGACTGAGCAGGTGAATGGCTTCTCCCCAGTGTGAACTCGCTGATGACTCTGTAGGTGGGATGACTGAGTGAATCCCTTCCCACAGACTGAGCAAGTGAATGGCTTCTCCCCAGTGTGAAGTCGCTGATGTATCTGTAGGTCGAATGACCGAGTGAATCGTTTCGCACATTCTGAGCAGTTGAACGGCCTCTCCCCAGTGTGAACCCGCTGGTCTGCCATTACGTCAGGTGATTGAGTGAATCCTTTCCCACAAATTCAGTAGATCACCAGCGTCTGCTCGGTGTGAACTGACTGGTGTGTCCACAGGTGGGAAGACCAATTGAATCCTTTCTCACACACAGAACAGATGAATGGCCTTGCCCAGTGTGAACTTGCTGATGTACCTTCAGTTGAAATGACCGAGTGAATCCATTCCCACTGTCTGAGCAGGTGAACAGCCTTTCTCCTGTGTAAAATGACGGGCGTGCCAGTTGGTCAGATGATCGAATAAATCTCTTCACACAGTCTGAGTAGAAAGTATGGTCGATTGAATCCCGCGCTCCACTTCTTAAATATTTGGACAGAGACAGCAAAACTGGCGTGCTGTGTTTGAGATTCCTGGAGACAAATTCCTTCTCGTTTTAACCTGTGAAATGATTTACAAAGTCCATCAAAGGCTGTAGGACAACATTTCAGATGAGATTACTTGAGTCGCCAAATTTTGATCTGGTTGTTCCTCGCTGTTACAATGAGGCTGAAGCCAGGTTGGACAGAGAAATCATCTCCTGACTGGGCAGAGTGCTGGAACCTGGAATGACCATCAGTTCCCCGATGCACTTCCTGTTTCTATAAGAATGGAGCATTTCTGCCATCTGCAATTTGTACCCTGGCTCAGTTTGACTCCATTGGTATTATTCCCTCTTCCTGCTGAGCTGCATGGGTCCTGGCCCCACAGTAACTGAAACACTCTCACGCAAATTGTCTTTTGGACGTGCATCTGTGGTTTTCGTTCACGTATTTTTAACTTAAATTTCCACAATTTTAACGCCATTTAAAAAATCCCTGCTGAGGTGAATGGTTGGTCTGCACAGCTGTTAAAAGGACTTCGAGTGAATATTAGTATTACTTCAGGTTCTTGTGGAAAATTACAATACGGAAACAGGCCATTTGGGCCATCCGGTTTGTGCTGAACTAATTAAACTGCCCACTCCCACATCCCTACCATCCAGGTACCTACACGAACCTCTTAAATGTTGAAATTGAGCTCGCATGCACCACTTGTGCTGGCTGCTCATTCCACACCCGGATGACTGACTGTGTGAAGATGTTTCCCCTCATGTTCACCTTCCACCCTTAACCCATGGCCTCTGGTTGTAGTCCCGCACCATCTCAGTGGTAAAAGCCAGCTAAAGGGAGAAGGGGGAGACCGTGGATGACAAGGGAAGTCAAGGACAGTATAAAAATAAAAGAGAAGTTGTATAACATAGCAATGATGAGAGGGAAGTCAGAGGATTGGGAAACTTTTGAAGAACAACAGAAGGTAACTAAAAAGGCAATACGGGGAGAAAATACTAAATTCTAAATTCTCCTAAATTCCTGAATTCCTGTGTAAACAAGCCTGGCTTTCCCGGCTCCTGTTTGATTCGAGAGAGAGAGTGAGAGAGAGAGAGAGAGAGAGAGAGAGAGAGAGAGAGAGAGAGAGAGAGAGAGAGAGAGAGAGAGAGAGAGAGAGAGAGAGAGAGAGAGAGAGAGAGAGAGAGAGAGAGAGAGAGAGAGAGAGAGAGAGAGAGAGAGAGAGAGAGAGAGAGAGAGAGAGAGAGACGGAACTATTTGACTATGCGCGTGTTTACACTTGCTCGCAGCTTGTGTTTACATAGCTCGCAGTTTGTTTTATTTAAGCAAGGACAGTCACAAACACAGTCAGCCAGAGAGAAAGAAAGAAGATGGAAAGTTCGAAACAAAGGGCCTAGTGGCCAAAGGCCACTGTTTGGACTCTGCTATGCCCACAAGGTGGGTTGACTATTGATCCAGCCTATACCGAATGTGTGATTGTCACTTTGTTTGATGCATTGGAGTGGATCTGTTGATTTGGGAGTATCCTGTGAGGACAACTTGTGCAAACCCCTGCCTGAGTGTGGTAATTCACTTGAAGAGGGTACCCCTGTGACCAATCACTGTTGGTAATAATTCGTATAATCCATCTGGGGATTTTGTTGGAGTATCCCGTGGCTACCGCTTTTGTTAACCCTTAGCTGGATTCCGGTGTGTTATGTGGTAAACACTTGTGAGAAGGGATATTCTGTGGAAATCACTGTCAGTAATACTTTGTGTGTTGGATCTGGATTGGGAGTACCTTGCCGAATCTACCTGTGTGTTAACCCTTGCCTGGGTGGTAGTTCCTTCTGACGACAGTACTCCTGTGATAAGCTACTTCTGGTGATAATTCGTATGTGGATTTAGAACATCGACGGATAAGACCTACAGCGACTGTTATCTTGTTTTACCACTGTGGAATTTGTGGAATTCAACGTAATTGCCCTCTCTCGACATTCACCTTGGATTACAAATATCTCTCACTCGTCATTGATCCCGTGGATGAAATGAACTTTCATACTTTACCATCTCAAGACTTTAAGCTTGGTATTTCCTGAGCTCAGTGGTTTGGGAGTTACATTTACACATATGTGTAATCATAACACTTTTATCTTTTGAGTATTTTGCTTAATTGGTTATATTATAATTAGAGACGAATAAAGACAGTGGTTTTAACATCAAAACCACACTCCAGGAGTGCTCTATTGCTGCTGGCTCATTTAAACCGTTACGGGAATGTAACAGAGGTGTTCGTGTTTATGTCTTTCTGGGGGTGCCCATGTTATCACCTTAATGTATCTCTGTCACGCCGATGCCAAACAGGCAGAACCACGGGCCTGCTGGGTTTGTGTCGAAATTCCACAGCTTGCTAACACTCTGATTCCAATGTCAGTAATCCTGCTCAACCAGAGTGAGGAACTCTCAGCCTGGGCTTTCTCAAATAACTTCCGGGGAAGTGAGATGAGGACCTGTGGTCCAGTCAGAGATGACTCTGGCTGTCGGTGTTTTGAGGGATTGTGTCTCAGGCCCCCACCAAACGAAACTTCCTATACTGGGAAACATGCATCCTGGCCATAACTGCAGGTGCCCAGCAGCCGAGAGGAATAACTGAGACTGCGCGATTTTGGATGATCGCTTTTCTCTCCTATGGAGTAGCCGGGAATTCACGAGAGATAATCAATTTGGCTACAAGCACTTGAGGAGATGGCCACAATATTGCAGGGGCCCTGACAGTAACACAGGCCCAAGTAACAGAAATATCCACTGAAATGATTGTAATCCGACAAACAGTCGTACAGAATCGTACGGCTTTAGATTTTATCCCAGCTGAGAAAGGGGGAACCTGTGCTATTACTGACACAGAATGCTGCACCTATATCCCTGATGAGTCTACATCCCTCTCCAAGCACACTGCCAAGGAGACTGACAGCATCAAGAGAGTAGGGCAGGATTTACACGGGTTCACCGAAGGGTCGAAATGGTGATCTTCGAAGACCTGTCGGTAATATGTGGGGCATGATATTGCATTATGTCCAAATGGTTGTACATATCATTGTTATAATTACTGATGTATGCCGTTTTTACCCACTGAGAAGTTAATGCTGTACTTGGTTGCTTTCTCTATAAAAAGTTACTGCTTTGTTGATCATGTAATGATCGAAAGGAGTGAATGATAAAGTATGTAAAAGGGTTAACTCTACATTAAAAAATAGCAGCCTGTTTTTCTGAAAGAAACTTCTGATGATCAACCAATGTGCTAAGCCATGCTGAGCCATATTTCTTCTTCAGGGTAGCTAGCTAGGGTTTCAGGATGCTTATCTCCTTGTGCACTCATGTGTAGAGATAGGACAGCTTCTGTCTGTTCTCTGTGTGTGTAAGCCATTATGACTATTTTGTAATTTGTATTTAGGGTCTGTCATATGGTAAATATTTTTGGCTCCAGCCTGTCATGTGTGGGGAGTATCTGGACAGATATATCTGTGGTGTAAGGGGAATTGGTGAATTGGGTGGGAGCATTCACAGACTGTTCCTGTCTGAGTGACTAACTAACTAAGTCCCGCTCGGAGTGGATAGTTCAAAGGTTAATTTATTATCAAAGCAGGTATTCATAAATAACGCTGGTTTTTCTTCTTCTCCAGAGAACCACGAAACAAGGAAAACTTGAAAGTCGTTCAGAGAGAAAAAAAAATGAATCTCCATCCCTACCCCCCGCATCAAAACGGACGGCATCCCGATCATCAACCCCCAAAACCCACCCCTCCCGCACAAAAGGGAAGAAAAATATCGACACCCGTTAAAAAACATTCCTACCCGGAACAACTGAGGAGGAGCCGGTGTCACCAGTGTCGAGGCGGCCACATCGGCAGCAGCGGACACAACAGGCGACCCCGGAAGATTCACAGGTGAAGTGTCGCCTCACCTGGAAGGAGGATTGGACAACGGAGAAAGTTCGGTCGTCCCGCCCTTTCACTGTGACACCCCAAACCCCACATCAAATCCGTCCAAAAGAATCTGGGCGAACTTTAATGACCAATAAATATAATTCCTCTCAGAGATCAGCTGTCTGAGTGATTCCCTGACTCTGAGAGGAAGGGGTATCTATGGTCCACATTGTCAGGGTGTTGAGTTTACCAGGAGACAAAGACTGCAGGGACGAGAGGTTTTCTGTTGACTAATACACTGTGTGTGGACCCCGCTGGCAATTCTGGTGTTGTGACCCGAATCGAGACAAACACCACGCTGCCCACTCCACCAACAACACGGCACAGCCGGACACATAACAGAGGACTTTACATCTCACAACACTGGATTCAGTGATGAAACCCGTGACTAATGTTGTTGTCTCACCGAAAAGTCCATTAACCCTAACCCTAACCCTGCAATATGGTGTAAAATCCCGCTCCCCATACTAACACGGGTTATACAGACCAAAGAACAAATTGTCGGAGGAACTCAGTGGGTCGGGCAGCATCTGTGGAGGGAAATAGACCGTCACCATTTCGGGCCGAGACCCTCCCTCTGGACTGAGAGTGGACGGGAAATAGTCAGAGAAAAGAGGTGAGGCGTGGGGATGGGGCAAGAGCTGGGGATGTAGATGTGGATACAGGTTAGTGGGGAGGTGGAAGGTGAAAATAGTGACAAGGGTGGGAGGTGAGTGGTTGGGGCAACACGGGGCTGCAGAAGATGGAAAGTAATTCCATAGAGGATGAACAAAGAGGTTAGAGAGTATTTGTTATAGAGAGTGCAATGAAGATTCACCTGACTGATCCCTGGAGCGGTGGGGTCATCATATGAAGAAAGATCAAATGTGATAACTCTAAATGTCATTTAGAGAATCGAGGACTGAGAGGTGAACACATTGAAATGCACAACATCATTACCGGTTGAACCAGAGATCCCAGTCTCTGAAAAAGGGGGTGGACTGTCCGGGACTGTGATAAGGGGAAATGTCTCCATTCCGAGGGTGGTAAATGTCTGTAAATCCCCACCACTGAGGGTGGTGAAGACTCAGTGATCATCCTCACGTCGAAAAGAGGCCGGCAGATGTGTGGAGACCGAAGGGATCGAGGAAATGAGGATCGGACGGAAAAATGTGGCTGAGATGGGAGAGCAGCCGCCATCTTGTTGATGGTTAGAGGGGCCGAATAGCCACCTCCTGCTGTTTCTCACTTGATGTTTTAGTGTTCCTGTCCACTGAGGCCGGAGGAATGTGAATAGAAATTAGTGTTTATAAACACAGAACCGATTAAAATGAAACGTGAACACTTCCTGTTTGGGCTTGAATTATATTTCTGAAAGGGATGGGATTCGAGCCTGTGACTCTGTGACCTAGGGCTGGAGGGAAAGGGATCGGTGTAGATATGGTGTGGAAAAGTAGATATGTATCTGGTGTAAATATGGAACAATGTGGGGAATGCGGCGGATGGGTCGGGCAGTGTGTGATGGGCGAAGAGCAGAGTCACCGGTTCAGGTGGGAGCCCCTCCACGCGTGATCTGATCCCGATTCCTGTTCACGTTTTTCTGCAGATCTGCAGCATCTGCAGGTCACTGTTCTACGTGTACGTGTAGCTTCACCTTTCCCCGTTCAGACAAGGCAGTGAGATCCGGATCTGTCACGTCCTCTCGTTGTGGGTGGACAATGTTTTTTTTTCCTGCAATATTTTCTGCATGTTTCATTCCACTGTTTCGACGTGCTGAAGTGCAGACGATGTTTCTGAGTGTATGACCCATTTATGTGAATTTAGCCATTTATATTTATCTGAGCTTCTCATAAATGTGTACAGTTTAATTCAGCTTCACTTCAGAATTTCCAAAGCAACAACGCAGTCAGTCAAATAGTTCCACACAATTAAAATGGTTTATTACATTTTTATTTTGGTACTATATTTATATATATACTTATTTTAAATCACAATTGTTAAAATCTTTTGTTAAGAATTAGGTTCTACTGCTACCGCAGAGACAACGAATTTCAAGGCATATGCCGGTGCTATTAAACCTGATTCTGATATTGATATGGGAGACCCACCAGCGGTCACCTGATTCCATTTATTTGTATTCCACAGAAATGACAACAGTTCAGTTTCCTTCTGTGGTTCCAGAGCAGAAGCTCAGTCTGTCTAATATTTCCACACAATTAAAATGGGGAAATTTGTTTATTATCATCATGTACTGAGCTACAGGGACAATCTAGCCTGACGTACCATCCACACAGATAGATACATTACAACAGTACATTGAGCTGATATACGACAAAACAATAACTGTAACAAAGCATTATGGCTGCAGAGAAATTGCAGTGCAGATAGACATATGGTGCAGGGTCACGTCCAGTTACATTGTGAGGTCGAGTCCATTTTATCATTCATTTGGCTTATAACTGCAGACAGGAAGCCATCCTTCAGCCTGGTGTTACGCACTTTAAGGCTTTTGTATCTCTCCGCCAATGTTGGAGCGGATTTGCAGCAAGAATGTCCAGGTTATGAGCTTCTTTGTGTACATGGCCTGCTTTTCCGAGGGAGGGGAATTGTCGGGAGAGTCCATGGAGTGGAGGCTTGTTTCTCTGATGTTCTCTGCTCTCCAAAGTTTTCTGCAGTTCCTTGCAGTCATAGGCAGAGCAGTAGCCATACAAAGCATGAAGTATCGACAAGAAGCTCAGAGACCTCGGCCTTCACCCTGTCTTGTGTAGCTGGATCCTGGACTTGTTGTCAGATCGCCAGCAGGTGGTAAGAGTGGGCTCCCTCACCTCTGTCTCTCTGACCCTCAGCACACATACCCCACAGGGTTGTCTCTTTGGCCCTCTCCTTTACTCTCTGTGCATCCATGACTTGTGTTGCCACCCACAGCTCCAATCTGCTAATTAAATTTGCTGACAATACTACATTGATTGGTCTAATCTCAAAAAATAACTTTCAACCGATCAAATGCCTACTGACAAGGTTCGGTCCGAACAAACTTTTCAACCTTCTTCAGGAGTTTAGTCAGAGGAAGAGTGATAGCAGCAAAGTTCTTACAGAACTTACGATAATATCCATCCATTCCCAGAATCCTTCTAAGAGCCTTCTTAGCAGTCAGAATAGGAACTTGAGAAATTGCCTGGACTTTTGCCCGAACAGGAGCCAACTTGCTTTGACCATCAACATAGCCAAAACAGGTCACAGTGTCATGGCCAAATTCACTCTTAGCCAAGTTAACTGTAAGGCTGGCCTGGGAAAGCCTGTCAAACAGCTTTTATACTGCAGAGATATGCTCTTCCCAAGTGTCACTCCCTGTGACTAAGTCATCAATATAGGCATCTGTGTGTTTTAACCCTCGAATTACAGAATCATTCATTCTCCAGAATGTTCCTGGACCATTTTTCATTCCAAAGAGCAACACATTGTATTCATACAACCCAGATGGTGTCACAAACGCAGAAATTTCTCTACCTCTGTCCGTCAATGGAACACACCAAAACCCTTTCAACAGATCAATCTTTGTAAGAAATTTAGTTTTTCCAACCTTATCGATGCAATCATCTACCCTAGGGTAGGACATTTGCCTTCCTTTTATCAGTGCAAAATCTAACACTACCATCAGGTTTGTGCACAATAATGCAGGGTGAGCTCCAATCTGATGCTGAAGGACTAATAATACCATTTTCCAGCATATAGTCTATTCCTTGCTCAGCCAATTTACACTTTTCTACGTTCATGCAATATTGGTGTTGTTTAATCGGTTTGGCTTGACCAATATCTACATCATGTATTGCGACCGTGGTTTGCTTGGGAACATCGGGAAATAAATCTTTAACCTTCAGAATTAATTCCTTCAGCTGTTGTTGTTGCTCTGGCTGCAGATGAGCCAACCTGTTATCAATATTTTCTGGAACAACCGAGTTCATTAGCCTAACTGGGACCACGTTTGGCTTGTGAAAAGTCTCAGACGAGTCAATTGTTTCGTTCTCAGGGTTACCAGATTCATATGTTTTGACAACAACACTCACAGATGGTGCCTGTTCGTCAAAATAAGTCTTTATCATATTTATGTGTACAAACTGTGTTAGGTTACGTCAGCCGGGTGTTTTAATAACATAATTCACAACATTAATTTGAGAGCCTGTTTCATATTGAGTTTCACCTGGAGTGGATTCGTCAACATTGGAGATAAAATATGATAAGTTAAGATAAGATATCCCCCACCTGGTATTTTCCTTCGCAAGCCCACTTATCAAACCAACACTTCATTTTGTTTTGAGAAATTTTTGCGCTTGGTGTAGTTTTTTTTTTGAACTTCAAAATATAGTCTAACAAGTTAACATGTACATCCTCATCAATCCACTGTTCCTTTAACAAGGTCAAAGTTCCCCTCAGTCTACAACCAAATAGAAGTTCAAGTGAACTAAAGCCCAGTGATCATGAACTGACTCTCTTATTGAGAACAAAAGCAAATATATTCCTTCATCACAGTCTTTCCATTTTAAACACATTATGTCTTAATCATTGTTTTGAGTGTAGAATGAAAACTTTCTACAGCCCTTGTGATTCCAGATGCTACGCAGATGATGTTATTTGTTCAGCTCCTAGTTCATAAGCTACCTAATGAAATAATCTAGGTGCAAAATTACTTACGTGTTCAGACTGGATTTCTTTAGACAAACCAAATAAAGTATGGCCTCTGGAAGACGGCTGCCGGGTCGGACGCAGGTAAGCGAATATTTCGGGGCGACTGTCTTAAACAGCGATTTCGGGACAATTCCTGTGAACTCCGCACAGCGTGACCCGTAATCCCGGGACAGTCCTGCTCACTTCCCTCTCTCTCAGCCCCACGGGCCCCGGGGAGCTTCCGGCTGATGAGGGAATGGGAGCCGATGGAACTCGGAGAAAGAGAACAAAATCTTTTACATCACCAGTTGAGAAAATCACCTTTGTTCTATCTCCAATCACTAACGAGAAAATCTGCAGCTGCTGGAAATCCAAGCAACACACACAAAATGCCGGAGGAACTCAGCATTAGTACTCTTTTCCATAGATGCTGCCTGGCCTGCTTGAGCTACCTCCTTTTGTTCTCGACTTTTCTACCCGTGACGACATGTTTTGGCCCATTCTTTCAGGGAAGATAATAATATCAAAAACCTTTGCCCTGGTCAACAAGTAGCTTTCACATCACAAATGTGCCAGACTCCAATGAGACAGACTACTGCCCTTCCCTTCATATTCATTGGCATTACCATCACTAAGTTGACCACCGTCAGTCACCCAGGGGAGGATTCAGGGGAAATAGTTATGTACAATACAGAAACTGGTGTTACCTGTGTGTATTGTGGTGATGCAAAAGTTGTTGGAGACTTTGCAAGTGGGAAGAGGTGGGGTGATATTCGGAAATCTGACTTTTTAAAGCATAATTTAGCAAGCAAACCATTTATGGACAATATGCAAAAGCTTTGGTGGGAAAATCCTTCATTACCCGTTACAGGCCTGCGACATGGTGTGAGAGTGCAGATGAACTGGATCAAACCCAGAGGAGATCACAGTTCTTACAGACAGTGATTTGCTGGCTGTTAAAATGAATACCTCTCTATATAAAATTCACAGTGCACATGTCGTCACTGGGTAAAAGAATGCACAGTACAAGATTTATGTGCACACTGGTCATTACAAATTAGAGGGGACATTGGTGGGAAGGTGGGGAGAACTCCAGTGTCCCTGACACCCTAACCTACAAGACATGCATCCAGCTGCACTTTAAGGAGTTGGAGCTGAAAATGGATGAATTCTGGATCATCCAGCAGTTGGAGGGGGTGATAGATATGACATGAAGAGAGGTGAGTTACACCTAAGGTGCAGGACACAGGAAACTGGTTGAGAGACATGAAGGGGAATGAAGTTAAATAGCCATCGCAGAGTACTCTTGTTGCCATCCCACACAACAGCCAGGTGAGCCGCTTTAGAAACTGTTGGGGAGGGAGGGATTACCTGGCAGAGGGAAGTCAAACGGGTGATAGGGGATTCGTTAGTTAGGGGAACAGAACAGAGGGGATGAAAGGTCAGTCTTGATGCTGTCAAAAGGACCTGACAAGTGTGGTTTGGGATAGGCCGTTTTCTGGCAAAGGAGTACTTGGTAAGCGGGAGGCCTTCAGAAGTGACATTTTTGAGAGTGTAGAGTTTGTATGTTGAAAGGTAACTGGTGCAGGGAACCTTGGTTTTCAAGAGATATTGAGGCCCCCGATATTTTGTTCCTCTAAATGCCTCAGACTGTTGGGTGCTACCAAGACTCATTAATGACAACAGTATCATAATTCCACCCCCGAGCTCATCTGACTTTTTTTTAGTCGTCTTCTGTTGGTTTCTAAAAGCTTCCAATAGTTTTTGCTCTTTTGTTTGCCCTCTCTTTGACATTTATGTTGGCTTTGGCTTCTCATTTCAGCCACGGTTATGTCTTCCTGCCTTTACAATGCTTCCACTTCTTTGGGATGTATCGATCACTCAGCTCCTGAATTCTCCTAGAAACTCCAGCCATTGCTGCTGCGTTGTCACTCCAACCTTTTCCCTTCCAAACAAGTTTGGCCAGCTTCTCTGTCACAGAAACATGGAGAAGTTCAGTACAGAAACAGGCTATTTGCCCAATCCAGTCAATGCCAAACAAACATTTAAACTGTCTAATGCAACTACCTGCATCGGGACCATCACCCTCCATACCCCTACCATCCAGGCTCCCATCCAAACTTCTCTTAAGTGGTGAAACCGAGCTCATATTCACCACTTGTGTTGGCATCTCATTCCACACTCTCACGACCATTTCAGTAAAGAGCTTTTCCAAATGTTCCCATGAAATTTTCACTTCCCCACTTACCCATGACCTATGGTTGTCATCGCACCCATCCTCAGTGGAAATAGCTGCTTACCTGTACCCTATCTATACTGTCATAATGTTGTCTATTCCCAACAAATCCTCAAAGAAATGTATAATATCTTTGTTTATGTTTCGAGCCTTTTTCATATGTATAGGATGATGAGGGACACTGATCGTGTGGATAGCCAGAGGTTTTTTCCCCAGTGCTGAAATGGCGAACGTGAGGGAGCATATTTTTAAGGTGCTTGAAAGTTGATACGGAGGGAATGTCAGGGGTAACTTTATTTACAGTGAGAGTTGTGGGTGCATGGAACGGATTGCAGGCTACTTGTGTGAGAGTGTTTCAGTTACTGTGGGGCCAGGAACCCATGCAGCTCAGTGGGAACAGGGAATAATACCAATGGAGAGAGTCAAACTGAGCCAGGTCACAGATCGGAGATAGCAGAAATGCCCCATTCTTACAGAGACAGGAAAAGCATCAGAGAATTTGATGGTCATTCCAGATACCAGCACCGTGCCCAGTTAGAACATGATTTCTCTTTCCAACTCTTCACTGTAACAGTGTGATGCCAGCTGACACCTTGACAACTCAAGCGATCTCATTAGAAATGCCCTGCACCCATTGATGAATTTTGTAAATCTTTTTACAGGTTAAAAATGACAAGGAATTTGCCTACGGGAATCTCGAAAACAATACGCCAGTTTTGTTGTCTCTGTCCAGATATTTAAGAAGTGCAGCAAGGGATTCAGTCGATCATCCTTCCTGCTCAGACTGTGGGGAGGGATTCACTCGATCATCTGACCCAATGGCACGCCCGTTAGTTTACATGGGGGGAGCCCATTCATCTGCTCAGACAGTGGGAATGGATGCACTTGGTCATCTCAACTGAAGGTACATCAGCAAGTTCACACTGGGACAAGGCCATTAACCTGTTCTGTGTGTGAGAAGGGATTCAGTCTGTCATCCCACCTCTGGACACACCAATCAGTTTACATTGGGCAGAGGCTGGTCATCTGTGGAATTTGTGGGGAAGAATTCACTCAGTCAACTAACCTAATGGCTCACCAGCGAGTTCACACTCGGGAGCGGCCGTTCACCTGCTCAGACTGTGGGAAAGGATTCACTCAGTCATCTCAGTTACTGAGACACCAGTCAGTTCACACTGGGGACAGGCCATTTAACTGCTCAGCCTGCGGGAAGGGATTCACTTCCGCATATAAGTTACTGAGACACCAGTCAGTTCACACTGGGGAGAGGCCATTCACCTGCTCAGAATGCGGGAAGGGATTCACATCATCATATCAGTTACTGAGACACCAGTCAGTTCACACCGGAGAGTGGCCGTTCACCTGCTCAGACTGTGGGAAGCGATTCACTGAATTATCTCGACTGAAGATACATCAGCGAGTTCACACCGGAGAGAGGCCATTCAACTGCTCAGACTGTGGGAAGGGATTCGCTCAGTCATCTCAACTGAAGGTACATCAGCGAATTCACACTGGGGAGAGGCCATTCACCTGCTCGGACTGTGGGAAGGGATTCACTTCATCATCTCTACTGAAGGTACATCAACAAGTTCACACTGGGGAGAAGCCGTTCACGTGCTCGGACTGTGGCAATGCATTCACTTCTTCAGCTCACTTACTGAGACACCAGTCAGTTCACACTGGGGAGAGGCCATTCACCTGCTCAGACTGTGGGAAAGGATTCACTTTGTCATATAAGTTACTGAAACACCGGTCAGTTCACACCGGAGAGTGGCCGTTCTCCTGCTCAGTCTGCGGGAAGGGATTCACTGATTTACCTCAACTTAAAGTACATCAGCGAGTTCACACCAGAGAGAGGCCATTCACCTGCTCAAACTGTGGGAAGGGATTCGCTCAGTCATCTCAACTGAAGGTACATCAGCGAATTCACACTGGAGAGAAGCCGTTCACCTGCTCAGACTGTGGGAAAGGATTCACTCAGTTATCTCAACTGAAGGCACACCAGGGAGTTCACACCGGAGAGTGGCCAATCACCTGCTCAGACTGTGGGAAGGGATTCGCTTCGTCATCCCATCTGAAGGTACATCAGCGAGTTCACACTGGAGAGAGGCCGTTCACCTGCTCAGACTGTGGGAAGGGATTCACTTCGTCATCCCATCTGAAGGTACATCAGCGAGTTCACACTGGGGAGAGGCCGTTCACCTGCTCAAACTGTGGGAAAGGATTCACTCAGTCATCCATCCTAAAGGCACACCAGCGACTTCACACTGGGTAGAGACCGATCTGCTCAGACTTTGGGAAAAGATTCTCTCAGCCAAATCAACCAGTGTGCATCATTGAGTTCACACTGGGGAGAGGCCGTTCACCTGCTGTGAATGTAGGAAGCGATTAACTCAGTCATCTAATCTTATGTAGCTCTCAGTTCTGCTGGCAGCTTAACAGAGGGGTTTATAGCCCGCCCACCCCAGTCTGGCCAAACTGAAGAATCTCGTTTGGGTGGATACTGAGCGATGTGTCCCCTGTGTAATCTGCCCCGGGGTTCATACTTTCTATGGACTGTCTCTTTAAAATGCAAAGAGAACCGAGACTGACTTTGGACACGCTGTTGGATTTCTGCAGAAGTGCAGGGTTGCTATGGTGACCAGCTAATGTTTATGCTCTCTGTGGTTAAGTAAGGTCAGAATGATCCTTTACCGACACAGAACAAGCAAGCGACTTCTTACAGAGAGAGGGGGCGGAGCTACATGATGGACAGCTGGTGTTCAGCACAACGGTATTTAAACACACGTAACTGCTTTTCTCGCAGGACACGCGGTTGCACGAAGGCTAGTGATGAAAGTTTCTGCTAGTTGGACTTTCTAGCAGGGTGGGATTTGAGGATCAATAAAGAAGAATCGATCTGTGGCTGTTAGTGCGTGTAAGAGCGACCCTGTGGAATCTACCGGTGAGTCTAACCCTTACCTGGGTTGGTAGACTTTCTCTTGAAGAAGGTGCTCTTGAGTTGGTCCCGTCTGGCTAACTTGGAAGATTTGATGGGCATTGGAAAAGTCGACAACACCTGTTTACTTGGATTACATCTCCCTCTCCCTCCTTCCCTCCCTCCCTCCTCCCGCCCCCCACCAATCTTGTGAACTAAATTGAATCTACCACATCATCGTAAGACTATGTCGTTTACCACCTAGGTTTTGGATTTTATATACAGGTGGCCCCCGTTTTTTGGACGCTCGCTTTACGACAGCTCACTGTTACGGAAGACCTACATTAGTACCTGTTTTTGCTGACCAAAGAGGATTTTCGCTTTTACGATAAAGATGATGCCTGCTTTATACGTGAGTTTATCCCGAGAAAGACTACCATGACCGTGAAGCCTTGTGCGGGCAGTTGTGTGTGCATGCGTGTACGTACATAGCTGTGCACGTGCCTTTTTTTCCTCTCCAAATCGATTTCACTTCCCTATCTTCCCGGTTTTAAGTGAAACTACACCGTGCATTCAATATTTCTACTTTATGTAGTGTGCATATTTATTGTATCATTCTACTTTTATTATAGGTTAGTATTATTTTAGGTTTTATGTGCTATTTGGTATGATTTGGTGAGTTATTCTTTGGGTCCGGGAACGTCCAAAATCTTTTCCCATTTAGATTAATGGTAATTGCTTCTTCACTTAATGACATTTCGGTATACAAACGGTTTCATAGGAACACTCTACCTTCAGATACCGGCAGAAACCTGTATTCACACCTATATATGCATAACATTGCTAACCCTTGGATTATCTGGTTTAAGTTCACTATTATTAGTAGTTACCAATTAAATAGTGTTTGTTAACTGCAAAACCAGACTCCAAGTGTGTTCAATTGCTGCTGGTAGTTTTATAGGTTTGCATCTGTGTGACACCTAAAATAACAAATGCTACATAATATGTGATTAAACTATTAAGATTTATAATTCTTACTTTGATTATGGGGTTAGTAAAGAAATCAAAAAAAAAAGAAAAAGGGCCCACTCTCTCCATTCACGTCTTCTCATCTCTCCCCAGCAAAAGGCCATGAAATTCTCTCTTCCAGAGTCACAAGAAAGAACATTTCTGTCATTGGATAGCCCCGCACTCCAAAACCCTGTTATCTCTAGTCTTATCCTAAACATTGCTGCTTCACGGAAACCACTACCTCAGCAGTGAAACATTACAGAGAGGCCATTACATTAGCAGTGAAACCTTACAGCGTGTTACACTTGTAACACACTACCGGTTTCACACTGGGGAGGAAGTTTCAATAAGCTGCATGCTGGATATTTGTCCATCACTGTTGCCGAATGCAATTTCGAAAGTGTAAGTGCTGAACTCTGCAACAATTGCTGCTGCTGACCGCACCCAGTTCTGCACCCTGGTCACTGGGCATGGGAGGAGTTTTTTCTGCTGCACATTCACCTTTAATGGAACTGGAGTTTAATATTCTGGATCTCAGACAAATAAACCAGTTCTATTTTAAACTCTGCCTTTGGTACTTAGTGAACTTATAACACAACTGGTGTACTCAGGCCTGCGGAACCCGGCCAGTGAATCTGTTCCACATCCGTCCATTTAAATCCTCCCCTGTTGTCCATCTCTCACTCTCCCTGTGGTGATGGGTTCCAAACAGTCACCACTCTGTGGGTGAAGAGGTTTCCCTTGAATTCTCTGCAGACTGAAGAAGTCGAGATGACTGCAGTTCTAATCTCTGGGTTGATGAAGAATGACATTGTTCGTTAACCTCCTCAATCACAACTTATTTCCACATTATGACTCATTTTCCCTGCTTCTAAAGGGTTGTTGGAAACACCGCTGTCCTCTAAAGACTGAAATTGGAATTGGAAACCATAAGTTGGATGTTCCACGGAGCAGGGTCAGAAACCAGAGGTGGGTCTGCACAGGGCAGAGTTTGAGACTGGGCGATGGACGGGGTAAGAACGTATGATGAAGAAAAAGGAATCAACAGTGGGGCGTGGCAACAAATGACAGAGTAGCAACATTTGGACGCTATTTGGCAGACAAAATAACTTGGTTATCTGACTGATGAACAATGCCTGTTGTGAGAGGCCCATTGGTCGAGGCACATGTGTGTGTTGAGAATGGTTATACCTGTTGAGGGAGTTATTCCTGCTTGTTTATCCTGTATTATTATATCTGAATGGTTATTTGAGATTATCCTATCTGTAATAATGTATTTATTATCATAAATTGTGAGATTATGTCTTTAACTGAATCAGGCTTGAATTTATGGTGCCTTAATGAAGTTACCATGGTCATTCATCCGTTTGTATTTTAAAGCAAGATTTTGGTGAATGACATTTGCCACTTGCTTGTACCTGCATAAGTAATCAGATTGAGTTCAACTGCTGCAGGATCCTGGAATGTGTTGATTTGTCTCTGGTTTTTCTTGGCATTTTCTGCATTTAGTGTCTTATTTGCTTGTATTGCATCTATTTCAGATTTTTTTCTTTTTGTTAAACACCTTGTCCTGTATTTCTGCAAGGAACCCCTCTGTTTCTGGGAAGAGGTGTCCAACTCTCAGTCGGGTGCTCGGTGCTTCCTTGTCACCATCTCATCTGCTCAGATAGTTGGGATGTCTCCCATGGAGGGTCATACTCATTCCACTGGTTAATGTTTTCTTCCAGAGTGATGATTCATTTTTCTGAGTTGGCCTCTCATGTACGTGTTCTGGTCTGTATTTCTCATCACGATTGCATATACACACATGGAGTGCTGAATCCTGTTCATTTCTGATTAAAAATATACAGAAGTTTTATCTGATTGTTGTGTGATTTTTTTTAATGTGTTACTCCTCTCCCTCCTTCTGTCCAAGATAGTGTTAAACTAAGTGGGTCTTAGTGTAAATTGTCTTTTCTAAAGTTGTCATTTCAGTTCTTATTTATCTTTGTAAATTTTACTGATTGGAATGGGACCAAGATATTTTCATTTTTAAAAAAAGTCAATGTCAGTATTGATGAAGGTGTTTATTGCATTTGTTGTGTTTGTTACCAATTGAGCACTGTTTGGCATTTTTTTTAAGCCTTGAACTAAATTTTGTCAAAGGTTTTCTCAATTTTGTACTATTTTCTATTGTCTGATATTCCAGATACGTGGGTATCAAGAGTCCCAAAGAAGGGTCTTGGCCCGAAATGTTCATTTCCATCCATAGATGCTGCCTGACATGCTGACCTCCTCCGGCACTTTGTGTGTAGTTCTCTCCATTTCTAGCATCTGCAGGTCCTCTCGTTTCCCAGATACTTATATGTTTCTTGAAATAACGAGCCGGTAGTAGGGTTGTGTAGCTCCTTTGGTAAAATATTAAATAAACTCATTATAAAGATGTTGTATAGGGTTGGAAGGTGCAGAATCTCTAGGTAGAATCACTGCCCTCTGTGGTGGGGATTTACAGACACTTACCACCCTCGGAGTGAAAACATTTCCCCTCATCTCAGTCCCGGACCGTCCACCCACTTTCTCAGAGACTGGGATCCCTGGTTCAGCCGTTAATGATGTTGGGCATTTCAATGTGTTCAACTCTCAGTCCTTGATTCTCTAAATGAAAGGGTTTTCACATTTGATCTATATGATGACAGACCACTCCAGGGATCAGTCTGGTGAATCTTCATTGCACTGTCTGTAACAAATACTCTCTAACCTCCTTGTTAATTCTCTATGGAAATAATTTCCATCTTCTGCAGCCCCGTGTTGCCCCAACCACTCACCTCCCACCCCTGTCACGACTTCCACCTTCCCACCTCCCCCCTCACCTGGATCCACCTCTCACTCCCCAGCTCTTGCCCCATCCGACCCTTCACCTCCTTTCTCTGACTATTTCCCGTCCACTCTCAGTCCAGAGGGAGGGTCTCGTCCCGAAATGTTGACGGTCCATTTCCCTCCACAGATGCTGCCCGACACACTGAGTTCCTCCAGCAGTTTGTTCTTTGGTCTGTATAACCCGTGTTAGTATGGGGAGCGGGATTTTACACCATATTCCAGGTACAATCTCAACAAAGCACAAATAATTGTCACTTTGCCCGGACCATTGGCCCCGCTTGCAGGGCAACAGTCTGCCGGTGTTTGCCCCCAATGTGGTGAATCCCTCTGCTCGACACCACCGTGGGCTCAGACATTTCCACAGATGAGCCCCTCCTGTCCCCACCGGGACAAACATCCTGTCCGCCCCCTCTCTCATCATCTTCATCCTTTCAATAAAATCCCCTCTCTCCCTCTCCGGGGAGCCGGCATCAAACCGACGGGCCGAGCGGTCTCCTCCTACCTCTCAGCGATACATCAGACTCCGGCCGCAGGAGACGCTTCACAAACGCCCCCAACTTCCCTCGGATGGAAATGTAAATAAATCAGAAAGCGGACATTTACTTTGAGATTTGTTCCGCTCTGACGAGAGTCCAGCTCCGCAGCGAGAGACGAACTCAGCGGGGTAACGCCCTCTCCGCTGGCCGCTTCCGCTATTGGGTGTAACCAGTGATTGACATTCCTGCGTACCAACGGCAATAGCGCAGCTCCTGTAGCGTAGCCTGTCAGCGCTGGTTCATGCTCCTGATGCTCTGCTCTTCAGCGCTGGTTCATGCGATTAGTAGCTCCGCAGTTAAACCGATAAAGCTCGAGCACAGCAGCGCGTGGGTGACTTATGACAACGCGCACATGAGGGCAAATCCCGGTGTGGGGAGCCGATATGTGACGTCAGGCTCGTAGGAGCGGAGCTGTTGACGTCACGTGTGGGTGGGCGCTCGCATTTAAAAACACTTTAATGGGCGTTCCTTATGATTTCGGTGGGACAACAATATTAATCACGGGTTTCATCACTGAATCCAGTGTTGTGGGATGTAAAGTCCCCTGTTATGTGTCCGGCTCTGCCGTGTTGTTGGTGGAGTGGGCAGCGTGGTGTTTGTCTCGATTCGGGTCACAACACCAGAATTGCCAGCGGGGTCTTACACCAAACCCCTTGTCACTGCAGTCTTTGTCTCCTGATAAACTCAACACCCCGACCGTGTGGACCATAGGTATCCTTCCTCACCCACCCCGTTTTTATTCACTTTATGAACATACAATCAAACCGTGCACGGTATATAAAACATATATATATGTTTTCACTATCGTGTTGTTGTGTTGCATTGGAGCCGGAGTAATAATTATTTCGACCTCATTTACACGTGTCTGCTGGAAATGGAATTAATCAACCCTAAATCTTGAATAAACATTTCAGCAGCTGCAGCGTCACATTTCTGTCTCTCAGCGTTATTGCGGCAGAGCGCCACCTGGTGACAATGGAGTCCACAAATCAGGGGGTCCTGTTATTGTGGCAAATCACCACCAAGTGGCAGTGTTGTCAACAAAAGGGAGAGGTTTACAGCGATAAGGAGGGGTGCAGGGGGCTGGAAGCCAACTGCAAGTGGATGAAGTGCCAGACCTGCCCATAACCTCTCTCCTCGCCACAAGACAGGGTCCCAAACTGTCCTTCCATATGAGGCAACTTTTCAATATCGTGCCTGTTGGGATCATCTACTGTTTCCAGTTTCACAGGTGTGGCCTCTTCGACATTAGTGAGACCCGATGTAGTCTCTGCATTCTGCACTCTGTCCCGATGAGGTTCTGCAGATGTTGGAGATGCAGAGTAACAGACACAACATGTTGGAGGAAGTCAGGAGGTCAGGTAGCTTCTATAGAGGGGATAGAGCAAAACAGAGATTTCATGCCGAGACCCTTCATCAGGACTGGAAGTGGGGAGAAGCCGGAATAAGATGGTGCGGGGAGTGGAAAGAGTCCAAGCTGGTAGATGATCGGTGAAGCCAGATAAGAGTGAAGGTGAGTGGGTGGGGGAGGTGGGAGATGAAGTGAGACGCTGTGAGGTGGTAGGTGGAAAATGCAAAGGGCTGAAAAAAAAGGAATCTGATAGGAGAGGAGAGTGGATAATGGGGGAAAAAAAGTAAAAGCGGAACCAGAGGGAGACAATCCGCAGTGGGGAAGAGAGAAGTGTGGAGACAGCATGGAGGAGACGGGCGTGTGGGTTGATGAAAAAAATAGGTAGAGGTAGAAGTTAAAGATATCGATGTTCATGCCATTGAGGTGTAAACTACCCGGATGTAATATGATTTGTTGCTCCTCCAACCTGAGAGTGCACTCATCGTGTTAGTTAAACAATGAACCGGAAGGGAGAGTGGATTAATAATTTCCCTCTGGGATCCCTATTAAATCAATCCTCTCTCACCTTAAACCGGTGCCCTCTGGTTGTTGATTCCACAAAAGTGGGGAAAAGGACTGCGCACATTCCCCATTTCTGTACACTCATAGTTTGGAACACCCGCATAAGGTCACCTCAATCTCCTGCACTTCAAGGTGTGAAATCCCAACCTGTCCAACCTCTCTCCAGAACTCAGTCCCTCGAGTACCGGCACCATTCCTGGAAATCTCCCCTGCACTCATTCCAGCTTGACGTCCTCTCTCCTGTAGCAGAATGACCAAACACGAGGAAATCTGCAGATGCTGGAAATTCAAACAATGCACACAAAATGCTGGTGGAACACAGCAGGCCAGGCAGCATCTACAGGGAGAAGCACTGTCAGTGACGAAGGGTCTCGGCCCGAAAAGTCGACAGTGCTTCTCCCTATAGATGCTGCCTGGCCTGCTGTGTTCCACCAGCATTTTGTGCAGAATGACCAAAACTGAATACAATAATCCAGGCGCTAATACCCTAATCCTAATGCAACCTCACTGCCCTCTTCTCCAGGCCATGAGCCATGAGATATCAGACAGAGGCTGCTCAGCCAATCGAGTCTGCTCCGCCATTCCTTCGAGTACAATTGATTACCTCTCGCAACCCCATTCTCCTGCCTTCTCCCCATAATCTTTGAACATCCATTTAAAATACACTCAATGACTTGGCCGCTACTCCGTTCATGGGAATGAATTCCAAAGATTAAAATTCCTCCTCATCTCTGCTCTCAGTGGATGCCCTACACATTGAGGGCTGTCCTCTGGTCCCAGACTCACACAGTACAGGGTGCATCTTCTTCACAGCCACTCTGTCGAGGCCTTTCAATATTTAATAGGTTTCAGTAAAATCCCCTCTCTTTCTTCCAGACCAGCGAGTACAGGGTCAAAGTCGTCTAATGCTCCTCATACTTAACCATTTCCTTCCTGGAATCACCCTCGTGAACGTTCTCCGGACCAGCTCCAATACGAGAGTATCATTTTCTCAGATAACAGGTCCGAAACTGCTCACAATACACCAAGAGCGATCTGACCAATGAGTTACAAAGCTACAGTGTCACATCCTTGTTCTTATATGCTAACATTACAGTTGTCATCCTTCATCAACACAATCTGCAAGCAAACCTTTAGGGGCTCCTGCTCAAGGACTCCCAAGTACCTATGCACCTCTGATTTTTGAATTTTCTCCCATTTATTTTTTTCTACGCCCCTATTCCTTCTACAAATTGTACATGACCGTTCCCTTGCATACACTGTGTTACATCCGCCACTTCATTGCCTGTTCTGCAAACCTATCGAAGTCCTTCTGCAGACTCCCACTTCTCTCGAAACTACCTGCCCCGTACGTATCCTTGTATCAACTGCAATGTTCGTCACCAAGGTATCAATTCCGTTATCCGTATCATTCAGATTTAATATGAAACGATGCGGTCTCAATACTGGCCCCTACAGAACACCATGAGATACCGACAGCAAAACAGAAATGTCCACATTATTCTGACTCTTTCTCCCTTGTCAGTCAGCCAATCTTCGATCCAAACACGTATCTTTCCTGTAATTCCATGAGCTGTCATCTTGTTAAGCAGCCTCACATGCAGCAACTTGGAAACATAGAAACATGAAAATCTTGCAGCACAATATAAGCCCTTCGTCGCACAAAGCTGTGCCAAACATGTCCTTACCTTAGAAATACCTAGGCTTACCCATAGCCCTCTATTTTTCTGAGCTCCATGTACCTATCCAGGAGTCTCTTAAAAGGCCCTATCATTCCGGCCTCCACCACCACCGCCGGCAGCCCATTCCACACACTCACCACTCTCTGCATAAAAATCTTACCCCGACATCTCCTCTGTACCTACTTCCAAGCACATTTAAACTGTGCCCTCTCGTGCAGTCATTTCAGCCCTGGGGAAAAAGCCTCTGACAATCCACATGTTCGTTGCCTCTCATCATCTTATACACATCTATCAGGTCATCTCTGATCCACCGTCACTCCAAGAAGGAAAGGCCGAGTTCATTCAGCTTCTTCTCATAAGGAATTCTCCCCAATCCAGGCAACATCGTTGTAAATCACTTCAGTAACATTTCTATGGCTTCCACGTCCTTCCTGTAGTGAGGCGACCAGGACTGCGCACAGGATTCCAAAATGCATCTAATCAGGGTCCTATATAGCTGCAACATTAAGTCATGGCTCTTCAACTCAGTCCAATGGTTGATGAAGGTCAATGCACCGTACGCCTTCTTAACCACGGAGTCAACTTGCGTTGCAGCTTTGAGTGTCCTATGGACTCGGACACCAACATCCCTTTGATTCTCCACACTGTCAAGAGTCTTAGCATTAATGCTATATTCTACCATCATATTTGACCTACCAAAAATGAACCACCTCACACACATCTGGCTTGAACTCCATCTGCCACTTCTCAGCATAGTTTTGCATCCTGTCAATGTCCCACTGTGACCTCTATCATCCTTCCACAGCACCCACAACATTTGTGTCATTTGCAAACTTAATAAACCATCCCTCCATTTCCTCAGCCAGGTCATTTATAAAAATCACGAAGAGTAGGGGTCCCAGAACAGATACCTGAGGCACACCACTGGTCACCGACCTCCATGCAGGATATGGCCCGTCTATAACCACTCTTTGCCTTCTGGGGCAAGCCAGTTCTGGATGCACAAAGCAACGTCCTCTTGGATCCCATGCCTCCTTGCTCTCTCAACCAGCCTTGCATGGGGTACCTTGATAAAGATCATCTGACAATCCAAGCAAATAACATCCACTGCCTCTGCTTTATCTATCTTGCCCGTTATTTCCTCAAAATATCCCAAGAGATTTGTCAGACACTATTTCCTGTAAAGGAATCCTGCTGACTTTGTCCTACTTCATCATCCTCCCCAATTACAGTACCCAAAAAACTCACCCTTAATACATCCGAACATATTCCTGACCACTGAGGTCAGACTAACTGTCCTATAATCTCACTGGACAACATTTTTTTTAAAGTGTTGCTTTCTCAGAATTTTTTTGTTTATGATAGACTGCTTGAAGATTAACACAAATATAATTTCAGACTACATGTATCACGTAGGAATTTGGAAAAAAACGACAAATTAACTTTTATTGAATATATTATATTTAATTGCAGAATGGTGCTGATGCTTTGCAATAGTGCAACTAAGTTAAAAATATTTTGTTAATGATTTTCATTTGTACTCAGTATCCGAGGTTTTTCGCTCAAGTGTCAAACAATAATTCGCAGTGTTGCTGGATTCAATGGAAACTGCGTGAACAGATGAAGAGTCGGTCATCTTTGGTCCAAATCCCGTTTGGACCGTCGGGGAGAGCTGACAATGGGAAAACAGAAGTAAAAGAGGAACCAGAGGGAGACGATCAGCAGTGGAGAAGAAAGAAGTGGGGAGACAGAATGGAGGAGACGGGCGTGTGGGTTGATGAAAAGAAAAGATGTTCATGCCATCGGGTTGTAAACTACTCGGATGTAATATGAGGTGTTGCTCCTCCAACCTGAGAGTGCACTCATCGTGTTAGCTAAACAAAGAACCGGAAGGGAGAGTAGGTTAATAATTTTCCCCTGGGATCCCTGTTAAATCAATCCCCTCTCACCTTAAACCGGTGCCCTCTGGTTGCTGATTCCACAAAGGTGGGGAAAAGGACTGCACACATTCCCCATTTCTGTACACTCATAGTTTGGAAATCCTGCACAAGGTCAGCCTCAATCTCCTACACTTCAAGGTGTGAAATCCCAACCTGCCAAACCTGTCTCCAGAACTCAGTCCCTCGAGTACCGGCACCATTCCTGGAAATCTCCAATGCACTCATTCCAGCTTAACGTCCTCTCTCCTGTAGCAGAACGACCAAAACTGAATACAATAATCCAGGCGCGGATACCCTGACCATACCCTAACACTAATGCAACCTCACTCGCCACTTCTTCAGACCATGAAGCATGAGATTTCACACAGAGGCTGCTCAGCCAATCGAATCTGCTCCGCCATTCTTTCGTGTCCACTTGATTATCTATCTCAACCCAATTCTCCTGCATTCTCCCCATGATCTTTGAACATCCATTAAAAATACACTCAGTGACTTGGCGTCTGCTCCGTCCGTGGCAATAAATTCTAAAGATTTACCACTCCCTGACTAAAGAAATCCCTCCTCAACTCTGCTGTCAGTGGATGCCCTGTATATTGAGGCCGTGGCCTCTGGTCCCGGACTCACACAGTACAGGGTGCATCTTCTTCATAGCCACTTTGTCGAGGCCTTTCAATATTTAATAGGTTTCAATGAGATCCCCTCTCTTTCTTCCAGACCAGCGAGTACAGGGTCAAAGCCGTCTAACGCTCCTCATACGTTAGCCCTTTCGTTGCTCATGAACCTTCTCCGGACCCTCTCCAATACGAGCACATCCGTTTTCGCAGGTTGTAAACTGTTCACAATACACCAAGAGCAATCTGACCAATGCGTTTTAAAGCCACAGTGTCACATCCTTATTCTTATATGCTAACATTACAGTTGTCATCCTTCATCAACTCAATCTGCAAGCAAACCTTTAGGGACTCCTGCTCAAGGACGCCCAAGTACCTATGCACCTCTGATTTTTGAATTTTCTCCCATTTATTTATTTTTTCTCAACGCCCTTATTCCTTCCACAATTGTACATGACCGTACATTTGCATACACTGTACATTTCCGTACATTTCATCCACGTCTTCGTTGCCCGTTTTCCAAAGCTATCGAAGTCATTTTGCAGACTGCAGGTTTGCTCTAAACTATCTGTCTCTTATCTGTATCAACTGCAAAGTTCTGTGGATGCTGGGAATCCAAGCAACACAAACACAAAATGCTGGAGGAACCTAGGAGGTCAGGCAGCATATATGGGAAATAGTAAACAGTCGACGTTTCGGGCCCAGACCCTTCATCAGGACTGGGGGGAGAAAGATGAGACGTCAGAGGAAGAAGTGTGGGGGTGAAAAGGGTAGAAGAAGTGGTCGGTGATGGGTGAAACCGCGAGAGTGGAAGTAGTGAAGGAAAAAAAAACTTAGGATTTTATTTGCTTAACGATTCTCGAAAAATCATTGCTAATGCCTCCACATCTCTTCAGCCACCTCTTTCAGATCTCTGGGGTGTATACCATCTGGTACAGGTAACCTATTTACCTTCAGACCATCTCTGTTTCCCAAGAACCTTCTCCCGAGTAACGTAACTTCACACATTCTGACCACTGACATCTGGTACTTCCATATTCCTGCCGGGGTCTTCGAGAGATAAGAGTGATGTACAATACTTATTCAGTTCATCTGCCATCACCTTGCACCCCCAGCCCATTACTACCTCTCCATCATCATTTTTCAGTGGTTCGATATCCGCTTACGCCTTTCTTTTACACTATAATTACCTGAAGAAACATTTGGTACCCTCTTTAATATTACCGGCTAGCTCACTTAAGTGTTCCATCTTTTCCTTCTTAATTATTTTAGTTGCATTCTGTGGGTTTTTAAAATCTTCCCAATCCTCCTACATACTAGTAATTTTTGCTCTATGCCCTCTCTTTGGTTTTGATGTTTTCTTTGGTTTCTCTTATCAGCCACGGTTTTGTCACCTTAGCTTTAGAATCCTACTTCCTCTTTGTGATGCATAGAGATTTGAGGAGCGAAGAACATCTCAGACAGAACTACAGTCAGCTCGACTTCTTCGCTCTGCAGAGAATTCAAGGGAAACCTCTTCGCCCACAGAGTGGTGACTATTTGGAACTCATTCACAGGGACAGTGAGAGGTGAACAACAGGGGAGGATTTGAAAGATCTGTTGTGGAACAGAATCACAAGCAGGGTCCAGCCGGCCTGAGTTGACTCTCTGCTGTACACTAGTTGTGTTATAAATTCACTAAGTACCGGAGACAGCGTTTAATATAGAACTGATTTATTTGTCACAGATCTAGGCCCATTAAAGGTGAATGTGCAGCAGAAGAAACTCCTCCCATGCCCAGTGACCAGGGTGCAGAACTAGGTGTGGTGAGCAGCACCAATAATTGCAGAGGTCAGCACCGACAGTCACTCTCGAAATTGCATTCAGCAACACTGATGGATAAATATTCAGCATGCAGCTCATTGAAACTTTCTCCCCTGTGTGAACCCGGTAGTGTGTGGTAAGTGTAACACGCTGTAAGGTTTCACTGCTAAAGTAACGGCCTCTCTGTAATGTTTCGCTGCTGAGGTAATGGTTTCTCTGTAGCAGCAATGTTTAGGTTACGACTAGAGGAAATAGGGCTTTCGAGAGTGGGGCTGTGCAATGAAAGAAATATTCTTTTTTGTGAGTCTGGAAGAGAGATTTTCACGGTTTTTTGCTGGGGAGAGATGAGAAGACATGAATGGAGAGAGTGGGCCCTTTTTCTTTTTTTTTTCATTTTCTTTACTAACCCTATAGTCAAAGTCAGAATTATAGAGCTCAATCGTTTAATTGCATATTGTGTATCGTTTGTAATTTCAGGGTACTGATCTGTAACATGGGACACATCACACAGCATTCACCCAAATGAGATTTCTTAAGTTTGGCCGGGCTGGGAGCTATCAGCCCGTATATTAAACTGCCAGCTGAAGTGAAAGATACGTAAGGTTAGATGACTGAGTGGATCGCTTCCCTCATTCACAGCAGATGAACAACCTCTCCACAGTGTGAACTCAATGATGCACTTTTGGTTGATTTGGCTGTGAAAATCTCTCCTAAAGTCTGCGCAGGTGATCAGTCTCTACCCAGTGTGAACTCGCTGGTGTCTCTGTAGTTGAGATGACCAAGTGAATCCCTTCCCACACACTGAAGCCTGAATTATTCTTCTGCGTCCAGGCTACGCCGTAGGCTCTACGTAGCCGCGTACCCAACGCTGCACCCTAGGCTGTACCGTATGCGGTAGCCTAACGCGCACATTCCTAAAAATGTAACTACGCGTCGCAGCGACGCAGACGACAAGAACTGTGATTGGCCCACCTGGTAGCAGCCAATTTCCTTTTCTTTTTCAATCTTTTTATTAAGTTTCAAATTTAATAAGCAGAGCAATAATAGTAATGATATAAAGAGATCGGGATTACATTAATAACGGTTAACATGTAAAAACACCAATTCCAAATGACAAATATAGTTTACCCTCCCAATCTCATAGCAATTAACCATGAAAAAGATATTCTATAAGGGGAAAACACCCTAAACTAGAAAAAGAAACACTAAACTAAATAAAAACAAATAGACAACGATTGGGCTGTCATATCACAATGGCTGAAATTATTATTTGTCATTAACTCCGCTCCTCTATAAATGAACAAAACCTTATTACACAAGATTCAAAGGGTCAACTTACATCATATGAATATATTGAATAAATGGTCTGCGAGTCTCTTCAAATTTAACCGAAGGATCCACAGTACCACTCGTATTTTTTCCCAAGTTTAGACATGCTAAGGCTTGGGAAACCCTTTACAATGTAGCAGGGGGATTGGAATCTTTCAAGTAAAATGGGTCTTCTGGCTATTAATGTAACAAATGCAATTAGACTACAAGCTGATGAGGATAGTTGACTAGAGTCTATCACTGGTAGTCCAAATATTGCAGTAATAGGATGTAGTTGTAAATCAATACGCAGAACTACTGAGATAATATCAAATATATCTTTCCAATATTATTTTTAGAAGAGGACTAGACCAGAATATACGTTTCAATGAAGCTACCTCGGAATTACATCTATCACAGACAGGATTTATATGGCAGTAAAAATGAGCTAACTTACCCGTGGTCATATGAGCCCTATGAACCACCTTAAATTGTATGAGGGCATGTCTGACACACACTGAAGAGGTATTTTCTAATTGAAGAATTTTCTCGCATTTCTGTATAGGTAAAGGTATCCGAAGTTCTCTTTCCCACCCATTCTTAATTTTATCAGAATTATCTAAGCGTATTTTCATAATTAAATCATAAATAAATGATAATAAACTCTTCCGATATGGATTTGAACTTTTTTTCCCGTAACTTCAATTTGATGCGATATCGGAACAGAAGGTAAAATAACATTCAAAAAGTTTCTAATCTGTAAATATCTGAAAAAGTGTGATCCAGGCAAATTATATTTATTAGGAAACTGTTCAAAAGACATAAAACAATCATCCATAAATAAGTCACGAAAACATAATTTTCCCTTTGTTTTCCATAAAAGAAAAGCTTGATCAATTTAAATGGTTGAAAGAAAAAAAAGATTTAATAGAACTTGACAGTATATATTTATTCAGTCCAGAAAATTTACAAAATTGAAACCATATTCCTATTGTACGTTTAATTATTGGATTTACCATTTGTTTATTCAATTTAGTAAGTGCAAAGGGGAGAAAAGCCCCTAAATTAGAAGCCAATGAAAACTCCTGTACAGACTCACACTCGAGGTTCATCCATCCTGGACACTGAGTTTCATCCAACTCTTGTGTCCAAAACGTTAAATATCGAATATTAATTGCCCGATAGTAAAATCTAGGTTCCGCCTTCCTTTTTTGACTTCTGTAAATATTTCTTCCTTAAGCAGGAATTTCTATTCTGCCGTATATATGAAGAAATTTTAGAATCAATAATATCAAAAAGAAAGATTTAGGGATAAAAACTGATACTGCATAAAATAGATACAGAAATTTAGGTAAAATAATCATCTTAATAGCATTAATGTAACCAATCAAGGATAAGGACAATGGGAACCATTTAGTAAACAATTGTTTAACATGATCAATTAAGGGTAAACATTAACTTTAAATACATAGTTGTGCTTCTTAGTAATTTTTACACCCAAATAAATAAAATAATCAGCAACCAATCTAAATGATGACTGTCTATACATTGAGACTTGCATATTTAATGGATAAAGCACACTTTTATTAAGATTCAGTTTATAAGCAGAAAAACTACTAAACTGAGCAAGTTGTGTTATTATTGCAGGAATGGATTTTTCTGGATTAGAAATATATAGCGACAGGTCATCTGCATATAGTGATACTTTACGTGTCCCATTCCCATGAGTAACAGCAAATATATTGGGTGAATCACGAATAGCAATTGCCAAGGGCTCCAGGCCAATATCTGTTAGTAAGGGGCTCAAAGGGCAGCCTTGTCTAGTACCTTGGAAAAGCCTAAAGAAAGGGGATCTCTGATTATTAGTGAAACAGACGCCAAAGGTATATGTTATATCAATTGTATCCAAGATATAAATTTTGGGCTAAAATTAAATTTCTCAAGTATTTTAAAAAAATATTCCCATTCAAATGTATCAAACGCCTTCTCGGCATCGACCGAGATAACACACTCTGGTGTCTTAGATAAAGTAGTGTATACAATGCTCATTAACCTCCAAACATTAAAATGTGTATAATGATTTTTAATAAATCCTGTCTGATGCTTGGAGACAATTTGTGGCAATATCTTCACCAATCTAATTGCTAATATTTGAGAAAGGATTTTAGATTCAACATTCACAAAGATATAGGTCTGTCTGATGCACATTCAGTGAGATCTTCACCACTTTTAGGAATTAAATAAATAGATGCTTCATAAATTGTTTCTGGTAACTTACGTACAAATAAAGCATCTATAAAAATTTTACCTAACCAGCGAGAAAGTAAATCGGAAAAAGATTTTAAAAATTCAGCTGTATACTCATCCAGACCAGGTGCTTTACCAGAATTCATTGAATAAATTGCATTCTTTATTTCCTCTTCAGTAATGGGTGTGTCTAATACTAAATGTTCATCAACTGATAATTTCAGAATATTTAATTTCCTTAAAAAATCATGCATTATGGTAGAATCATCAGGAAATTCTGATTGGTATAAATTGGTATAAAATTCTTGAAAAAAAATTGTTAATTTCATCATGGTCAACCGTCAAAGTGCCATCCTGTTTAAGAACCCTATTAATCTGAAGTTTCGCCAAAGCAGTTTTTAATTGGTTAGCCAATAATTTACCCAATTTATCACCAAATATATAAAATGACTCTTAGTTTTAAGTAACTGATTTTCAATCGGGGATGTTAATAACAAATCATGTTGCATCTGAAGTTCAACTCTCTCTTTATAAAGCTCCAAATTGGGAGTAATAGAATATTTTCTATCAATTTCTTTAATCTTATCAACCAATGTACGTATTTCATTATTAATTTGTTTTTTTTCAATCCAGCAGAGTGTGAAATAATTTACCCTCGGATATATGTTTTAAAGGCATCGCGTGATATCCCACTGAAAAATTTCTCCCGTTGAGGTAGTTGAAAAGAAAAAGGTAATCTGTCCTTTAATGAAATTAATAAAATTTAAGCTCTGAAGTAAAATAGAGTTGAACCGCTATTGTTTGGTACCAAAGGTTACATCAGTTAACTAAACTTATAATTTCAAAGGTGCATGATCGGAAATGGCAATTGTATCATATTCATAGGCAGTGACAAATGAAACTAATCGAAAATCAATAAAGATGTAAAGGATTCTAGAGTAATTATGATATACATGAGAAAAAAGAGAACTGTTTTTCATTAGGATGTAAAAACCTCCCAATTTCTAAAATTCCAGAGTCAACTAAGAAGGAATTAATAAAAATAGCAGATTTGTTTGTAAGTACCTGATTAGGCACAGCCTTATCCATCATACGTTTCAGACAACAATTAAAATCTCCACCCATTATTACCATATATTCATTTAAATTGGGAAGAAATGCAAAAAAGTGCTTAAAGAATTCAGGATAGTCAGTATTTAGTGCATAAATATTAACCAAAACTAATTTATTGCCATAAAGTTAACCGGTGTTTATAGAAGTCTATCAAATTGGTCTGAAATTATATCATAGTGAACAAATGAAATCTAGGAGTCTATAAAAAAAAGAGACACCTTTCACCTTAGTCGATGAGTTAGAGTGAAACTGCTGGTCTTTCCAAAACCTAAAGAAGCGCTGATTATCCTCCTTACTCACATGAGTCTCCTGCGCAAAAATAATCTGAGCATTCAGTCTATGAAAAACTCTAAAAATCTTCTTCCATTTAATTGGATGATTCAAACCGTTCGTATTACATGAAACAAAATTAATAATGACAAAATCAATTAATAATATCCATTTTCCATAAATAAACCATGTAGTATGTAAAGGGTTAACCATATTGCATAGGAAACTCACGAATCAGGAAGAGGGAAAATAGTTTAAAGAGGAAACGGAAGTTACGACAATACAGACACGTTTGTAGTGTCAATTCAGCCCAAAAGAAAAATACTAGACTAAAAATAGCCTTACCGCCCCCCCCCCAACTCAAAGACCGAAAACCTGGCCAATAGACAGTCAGACAACTATCTAAGAACCACCCTACCCCCGTCTCCCTTGAGGGCAAATCTCCAAATTACAAAAAAATAAAAAAACAACCACCCATAGTCAAAATATTATGAGAGGAATGTCAAGCAGATGTTAGAGAAAAACAGCCAATGGCAGACCATTTTAAAATAAAAGGTCTTAAAGAATGACACAAAATACAATCTTAATAATATTTCAAGAAAAAGGAAATAATCAGCAAATCAAAGTCTTAATGATTTTCAAAAGCAAACAATTAAAAATAAAAAAAAGTAAAACAATGAAGGAAAAAGAAAGAAACTTTAATATGGAAACATCATAAACATCCGAACGTCAAAACACAGTACGACTGTAATCAACCCAAGGGCAAAGTTCCAAAGTTCCAAATCTATAAGCTGGTTGTTAACTAATAAACCAGATACACACAGACATAAAGGAACGGTAAATTTCATAGACATCCAAACTTAAATGTTGATCATCAAAACATTAGACATCCGCATTCAAGCTTAGATCTTCGAGAAATTGTTTTGCTTCATCCACGGATTTAAACCATTTGAATGATTCATTGGGCAGAGCAAACCTTAGGTGAAAAGGATGTAACAAAGCTGGACAAAGATTCCTCTGATATAACTCTGACATCACCATTTTAAAATGCAATCTTTCTTGCATAACCTCAGGTCAAAAATCTTCAACAAAATGAAACTTAAGATCCTTCTATAAGCTTCACAATTGTTTCTAAAGTTATCGGTTCTTTCGTCTGTTTCCATTCTTTTGCTCTAGACATTTCAGCAAGTTGAGAATAATTCAAATAGTTAAAAAGAAAAATTCTGCATGTTTAGACCCCTTTAGAATAAGTATAAGAAGATCCTTTAAGGGGTGTTTGTAGGTTAAAAAGACGTAAAAGGTTTGGAGCAAAGCCTAGAAGCGGTTTACTCCATGAGCGCCATCTTGAGACTCCCCGAAACTTAAGATTCTGATGCTCAGTAACTGCTTTCTGACGAGCAATCCGAATGAATTGCTCCTTAGTATTCAGATTGTGACATCGAAGAATTACATGACGCGGTTTTAACCCTTTTGATCGTTTTGGTTTCAGCGCCCGATGTGCGCGGTCGAGCGCAGGAAGAGAAGAAAAATCCTTCGAGCCAAAGACCTCCATTGAGAATTGAGAAAAAACTGAGTAAGATCCCGGCTCTCAACGTCCTCACTGAGTCTATTATCCGCAAACTCAGTCTGTGGCTTCGACTCTCCAAATCAATAATCTTGACTTTATTCTGCTCCAATGTATGAGTGGTCAAAGTTCATTTCTTTTCCAAAGAATTCAATTTGTGATCTATCTGTTTTTCAGCTTTAATAAGTGCTGAAATTTGTCGCTGCTGTTTTTCGTTCTTCTTTTCAAGTGTTGCCAAACCACCTTCGCTCTCCTTTAACCATACTTCCAAGGTAGTAAACCTTTTAGCAAGTTTTTCATCCAAAAGATTCGAGATAGCCGGTAAAGTAAGTTGAAAATTTTAGGCTGTTCAAAGACATCTTCTTTCTTTCCATTTCCACTGCCGGTTCCCTTGCCTTCGGCTAATGCCTTTCTTTCTCTGTAAGCCATTTCAGTCGATTAAAATTCAAATTCAAACATATAAAAGTGTTATAAAAACTTTGATAAAGATATTAATGGGGTGGTAAGTAAATTTAAAATGAACGGAGCAAAGCCAGAAAGCGACACCATGTAGTGCCTCCAAGAGAGTCTTTTGCCTAATGTAGCCTAACGCACACATTCCCAAAAATGTACCTATGTGTCGTGGCGACACAGACCGCAAGAACTGTGATTGGTCTACTTGGCAGCAGCCAGTTTCCTCCTACACATTTCCTGTTGCTTCGAAGTTGGAAAGTGGAACAAATTGAGGAGAGGGTAAGTGAGGAAGTCAGAAAATATGTACATTTGCACGACCCTTCGTCGGCCAACAATAAAGACTTGAAAATGGCATCAAATTTGTGGAAAGAAATTTCTACAAACATCGATTTGGTTGTTGCGTAATGCACAAAGAAATGGAAAAACTTCTCTCTTTTCTGCGCTGCAGTAATTTCAATAAAAGTAACTCTTGTTCAAAAGCTATTTGCTCCAACTCCAACAAGATGAACTCAGCAGTCGCCATTGTTCCCAACTGCTCATGGGTCAATTCAATACAGTGGAATAGAACCCCAACACCAACTAGCGTTTTGACAGAGCGACGTAGACACACGAACGCACAAGTAGAAATGATCACAACCGTGTAGATGACATGCATGGGCTACTGCGTATGCTACGTCATAGTGCCTACTCAGAGGTATAATTCAGGCTTGAGCAGGTGAATGGCTTCTCCCCAGAGTGAACTGACCTGTGTGCTTGTAGGTGGGATGACTGAGTAAATCCCTTCCCACAGTCTGAGCAACTGAACAGCCTCTCTCCAGTGTGAACTCGCTGATGTACCTTCAGTTCAGATGAGGAAGTGAATACTTCCCACTGTCTGAGCAGGTAAACGGCTTCTCCCCAGTGTGAACTCGCTGGTGTCTCAGTAGGTGAGATGACAGACTGAATCCCTTCCCACATTCGGAGCAGATGAACGACCTCTCTCCAGTGTGAACTCGTTGGTGTACCTTCAATTCGGATGAGCAAGAGAATCCCTTCCCACAGTCTAAGCATGTGAACGGCCTCTCCCCAGTGTGAACTCGCTGGTGTACCTTCAGATGAGATGACCGAGTGAATCGCTTCCCACAGTCTGAGCAGGTGAACGGCCTCTCTCCAGTGTGAACTCGCTGATGTAGCTTCAGTTCAGATGAGCGAGTGAATCCCTTCCCACAGTCTGAGCAGGTGAACGGCCTCTCTCCAGTGTGAACTCGCTGATGTACCTTAAGTTTAGATGAGCAAGTGAATCCCTTCCCACAGTCCGAGCAGGTGAACGGCCGCTCCCCAGTGTGAACTCTCTGATGTACCTTCAGTTGAGATGACTGAGTGAATCCCTTCCCACAGTCTGAACAGGTGAACGGCCACTCCCCAGTGTGCACTGACTGGTGTCTCAGTAGCTGAGATGACAAAGTGAATCCCTCCCCACAGTACGAGCAGATAAATGGCCTCTCCCCCGTGTGAACTGACCTGTGTGCTTGTAGGTGAGATGACTGAGTGAATCTCTTCCCACAGTCCAAGCAGTTGAACGGCCGCTCCCCGGTGTGAACCCGCTGGTGAGCCATTAGGGCGGATGACCGAGTGAATCCCTTCCCACATGCTGAGCAGGTGTATGGCTTCTCCCCAGTGTGAGCTAACTGGTGTCTCAGCAGCTGAGTCGACAAAATGAATCCCTTCCCACAGTATGAACAGGTAAACAGCCTCTCCCCAGTGTGAACTGACCTGTGTGCTCGTAGGTGGGCTGACTGAGTGAATCTCTTCCCACAGTCTGAGCAGGTGAATGGCCTCTCCCCAGTGTGAACTTGCAGATGTACCTTCAGTTTAGATGACTGAGTGAATCCCTTCCCACAGTCTGAGCAGGTGAACGGCCGCTCCCCAGTGTGAACTCTCTGATGTACCTTCAGTTCAGATGACTGAGTGAATCCCTTCCCACAGTCTGAACAGGTGAAAGGCCGCTCCCCAGTGTGTACTCTCTGATGTACCTTCAGTTTTGATGAGCAGCTGAATCCCTTCCCACAGTCCGAGCAGGTGAACGGCCTCTCCCCAGTGTGAACTCGTTGGTGAGCCATTAGGGTGCATGACTTAGTGAATCCCTTCCCACAGTCCGAGCAGGTGAACGGCCTCTCCCCAGTGTGAACTCGTTGGTGAGCCATTAGGGTGGATGACTTAGTGAATCCCTTCCCACAGTCTGAGCAGGTGAACGGCCGCACCCCAGTGTGAATTCGTTGGTGAGCCATTAGGGTGGATGAATTAGTGAATCCCTTCACACAATCTGAGCCGGTGAAAGGCCTCTGCCCAGTGTGAACTGACTGGTTTGTCCACAGGAGGGAAGACCTACTGAATCCCTTCTCACACAGAGAACAAGTGCATGGCCTTGTCCCAGTGTGAACTTGTTGATGTCCCTTTAGTTGAAATATCCGACTGAATCCATTCACACCGTCTGAGCAGATGAATGGGAATCGCCTGTTTAAAATGACAGGCATGCCAGTTGGTCAGATGTTAGAGTGAAACCCTCCCCACAGCCTGAGCAGGAAGGATGATCGAGTGAATCCCTTGCTCCACTTCTTAAATATCTGCACAGAGACAGCAAAACTGGTATGGTGTGTTTTAGATTCCCGTAGAGAAATTTCTTGTCATTTGTAACCTGTAAAAAGATTAACAAAATGCATCAGTGGGTGAAGGACAACATTTCAGATGAGATCACAGGAGTTGTCAAGCTGTGAACTGGCATCACACAGTTACAGTGAAGTTCAACACATGTTGGAGAGAGAAATCATCATCTAACTGGGCACAGTGCTGGTATCTGGAATGACCATCAAACTCTCTGATGTTCTTCCTATCTCTATAAGAGAGGAGCATTTCTGCCATCTCCAATCTGTGACCTGGTTCAGTTTGGAGAGACATTGGTATTATCCCTGTTCCCACTGAGCTGCATGGGTTCCTGGCCCCACAGTAACTGAAACACTCTCAGTCAAATAGCCGGCAGTGCATTCCACACACCCACCACTCTTTGTGTAAAAAACTTACCCCTGACATCCCCTTGGTATCTATTTCCTTGCACTTAAAACTCTGCTCCCTCGTGTTAGACATTTCAGCCCTGGGAAAACAAACCTCTGGCTATGAAGACGATCAATGTCCCTCATCATCTTATACACCTAAAAAAGGCTCTAAACATAAACAAGGAAATTATACATTGCTTTGGGAAATTGTTATAAGTATACAAGATTATGAGGGCATAGATAGGGTAAATGCAAGCAGCTTTTTCCACTGAGGTTGGGTGGGATAATAACCAGAGGTCATGGGTAAGTGGGGAATGTGAAAATTTAACGCAAACATTTGGAAAAGGTCTTTACTGAAATGACCGTGAGAGTGTGGAATCAGATGCCAACACAAGTGGTGAATATGAGCTCAGTTTCACCATTTAATAGATGTTTGGATGGGAGCCTGGATGGTAGGCATATGGATTTGTATAAAAGGGGAACAAAGGTTATCGGGAACCAAATTCACCACAACCACAAACTGTTCCTGCTGCTACCATCCAGGACACAGTACCACAGCAGAAGGACCAACAGGCTGCGGGACATCATCTTCCACCAGGCCATCAGACTGAATAATTGATTTCTCTGCTTCCTTGATTGTCCTATATACAAACTAATTATTATAAAACAATTTAAATTACACATTGCACATTTAGATGGTAACGTAATGTAAATATTTCTACTCCTCATCTATATGAAGGATGTATATAATAAAGTCAATTCAATTCAATTCACCATCTCCACGATCTGTTCTGTCATTCTGGCTCCCATTCCCCCTGCAACTTATTTTAACCACATCACCCCCTCCCCTGTTCACTACCGCTAGCAAGCCTTACCACTAGGATATTCGTCCCCTCTTGTTCTGCTCCTCTAACTAACAAATCCCCTATCAGTCTTTTGACTTTCCTCTGCCAGGTAATCCCTCCCTCCCCAACAGCTTCTAAAGTGGTCCAGCTGTTGTTGTTGGGGATGGCCACGAGAGTACTCTGTGATGCCTATTTAACCTCATTCCCCTTCCTGACTCTCACCCAGTTTCCTGTGCCCTGCACCTTGGGTGTAATTCACCTCTCTGCATGTGATATCTATCAACACCTCCAACTCCTGGATGATCTGGAATTCATCCATTTCAAGTTCCAGCTCATTCAAGTGCAGGGTTACAAGCTGCAGCTGGATGCACACGCTGTAGGTGAGGGCATCAGGGCCACTGGAGGTCACCCCTCCTTCCCTCCAATATTCCTTCTAATTTGTAATAATCAGTCTGCAGATACTGTGCATTTTTTACTCAGTGACAAGATGTGCACAGTGAATTTTATATAGAGATGTATTCATTTTCACAGCTGGCAAATCACTGTCAATAGGAACTTTGATCTCCTCTGGGTTCAATCCAGTTCATCTGCACTCTCACACAACCTATGTAGCAGGCCTGGAACGGGTAATGAAGGATTTTCTCACCAAAGCTTTTGCATATTGTCCATATGTGGTTTGCTTGCTAAATTACACTTTAAAAAGTCAGATTTCCAAATATCACTCCACTTCTTCCCACTTGCAAATTCTCCAGCAACTTTAGCACCACCACATGCACACAGGCATCACTAGTTTCTGTATTCTACATAAATATTCCCTCTGAACCCTCCCCCAATGACTGACGGTGGTGAACTCAGTGAATGAAATCCCAATGTATATGAAGGGAAGGGCAGTAGTCTGTCTCACTGGAGTCTGGCACATTTGTGATCTGAAAGCTGCTTGTTGCCCAGGACAAAGGTGTTTGATATCATTATATGCCCAGAGAGAATAGGTCAAAACATGTTCTCACCGGTAGGAAAGTCCAGAGCAAGAGGAGGTAGAACAAGCAACACACACAAAATGCTGGAGGAACTCAGCAGGCCAGGCAGTATCTGTGGAAAAGAGTACTAATGCTGAGTTCCTCCGGCATTTTGTGTGTGTTGCTTGGAATTCCAGCATCAGCAGATTTTCACTTATTAGTGATTGGAGGTAGAACAAAGGCAATTTTCTCAACTGGTGATGTAAAAGATTTTGTTCCCTTTCTCCGAGTTCCTAATCCTTCAACTTATATAGCTGGAGCTCAGCTCTGTCTGAGAGATCCATCCGTTCCGATTATCTCATCAGCCGGAAGCTCCCCGGAGCCCGCTTACGGATCGTGGGCTGAGAGTGAGGGACGAGAGCAGGACTATCCCGGGATTGCGGACTACGGTGTCCGGATTTCACAGGAATTGTCCTGAAGTCGGTGTTTAAGATAAAAATACAGAGAAACGTTCTTACCTGCTCCCGATATTTACAAGGCCTTCAGTGTACTGCGCGCATGCGTGATACTCGGAGATGTCATCAGCGTTGACGCCTGCGCATTTTATCGGTGCTTCAGCGCCGGAGAAATTTTTAACGCAGCGCCTTATGGGAAATTACGGTGCCATTAAACATTTTTGCAACCACCGGTTCAATGTCGAAACTTCATTTTTTTTTCGTGTATATAGAAAAATCAGCAGCTGTTTTAACGCAGATAGCGGCTCCCATAAACAATATACTCAATATCAAAGTGTATCTAATGCCAAAGTAAAATGCAGGTGTAAAACACAGGAGATTCTGTAGTTGCTGGAAATACATGGACGCACACATACAAAATGCTGGAGGAACTCTGCAGTTCAGGCAGCAAATAAGCAGAGGGGTACACACTCGGCATGCGGAGCGGGCTCGGTCTAAACTTTGTCTATTCCTCTCCACATCTACTGCCGGATCGGTTGATTTCCAGCAGTATTTTGCAGAAATTAACCACTTTTTTTCTCGGTCAACTAGTTTCCAAATGTTTCTGATCTTTCTTTTGTAGCAATATCCTGCTGGTCTGATTCCTCCTCCGCGTAAACTCAAGACCCCATCTCTCTCTGGAGCCCCAAAGCCTGACTCAATCTGGCAACTCTTTGGTTTCTGATTCTGCACCAACGAAGATTCACTCGCTAGTCTGCTGTCAGACTTTAGAGGTGCATTGTGTTATAAGACCGCAGTTTCGCTTACTGTGAGTGCCGCTTTAAGTGCCTGAGTGAGGCGCGACAGTGACGTCAGACACAAACAGCGGCAGCCTGTTTGAGAGAGAGAGGGAGAGAGAGAGAGAGAGAGAGAGAGAGAGAGAGAGAGAGAGAGAGAGAGAGAGAGAGAGAGAGAGAGAGAGAGAGAGAGAGAGATCAGCTTGTCACTGCTGTGCCCAAAAGATTGGGTTGATCATCGGCACGCAGTGCACAACGGATGTGTGACTGTCACTTCGTATAATTCATTCATGCAGATGTATAAGATGATGAGAGGCGTTGGTCTTGTGGATAGCCAGAGGCTTTCTCCCAGGGCTGAAACAGGTAACACGAGGGGAAATAGGTTTAAGCTGCTTGGAAGTAGGTACAGAGGAGATGTCATTGCTAAGTTTTTTTTTAAGCAAAGAGTGGTGTGTGTGTGGAATGCTCTGCCAGCGACGGTGGTAGAGGCGGATACAATAGGGTCTTTTAAGAGATAGGTACATGGAGCTTAGGAAAATAGGTGGCTATGCGGTAGGGTAATTCTAAGCAGTTTCTAGTGTAAGTTACATGGTCGGCACAACATTTGTGGGCCAAAGCGTCTGTAATGTATTGTAGATTTCTATGATTCTATGAAATTCAAGAGAAATCTTCTATCCCACGGAGTGGTGACTAGTTGCAACCTGTCATCTCAGGGAGGGTGAGAGGGGAACGGCTGGGGTAGATTTTCATATACTGATATGGAACAGAAACATTGGCAGGAACCAGATGGGCCGAGTGGCCTTTCTATTTGACATTGTGAGTGTGGTAGAGACAGTAAGTACTTGAGACACGGGATTTGATAGAGAACTGTTTTACGTTTCACAGATCCACAATATTAAACGCCAGTCTAGTTTAAGGCTAACATCAGCAGAACAGACTCTTCCAATGCTCAGTGACCAGGATTCAGTCCTGGGTGCGATGAGCAGCCGCAAGAACTGCAGAATCTGACAGGTACAGTCCCTCATGTACCTGCAGCTGCCTTCAGTCACCGTGATGGTTAAACATTTAACACGGAGCTGATTTGAACTTCCTCCCTGATGTGAAGTTGCTGGTGTTGCAGCAGCTGGGATGATTGAGTAAAACTCTTTGCTCACTCCGGGCAGAAATGTGGCCTCTATTTATTGTGAACTCACCGGAGCATCACAAGGTGGGTTAACTGAATGAGTCCCTTCGCACACACGGAGCAGGTGAACGGCCGCTCCCCAGTGCGAAGCTGTTGGTGTATCTGCGATTGTCGACTGAATCCCTTCCAAAATGAGAGGCAGTGATTGACATTTCACTGCTGTTAACGTCATGGCGATGTATCCAATCAGATCACCGATATGGACTTTTCTACACTGTTAAAAGCTTACAAAGCACGTCAGTGGGTAAAGGACAACATTTCAGACTGGAAGGAGGTAGTGTTTGGAGTACCCCAGAGATCAGTCCCTGACCACAGTTGTTCACAGTTTAATGTCCTGGCGGAGGCAGCGAGATGTGAGATGTCCCAGTCTGCTGGTGACGCAGAAAGAGTGGAGTTGGGGGAGGGGAGGCTATTCATATGAAATTTCGTAGCTTTGCAATCAGTACAAAGTGCACTGTGGGGCTGCAGTGGCGGGTTCCATTGCTGGGATCAGTGCACAGTCACTGTGGGCTGTGAGGATTTTGTGAATAAAGCGCCATTCTCCAACTTAGAATCTCAGGCCGCGGAGCAAGCCTATCGTTTGTATATTTAAGTTGTATTTATGCATTGTGATAACCAGATACTGCAGCCCTCCACGACCTCTCTATCCAGTCCTTTCAATATTCGACTTCATTCGTAAATTTGGCCACAGGACCATCAATATTTGTCATCCGATGCATTGACACAGAACGTAAAAAGAAATGTTGCCAACACAGACCCCCGTGGACCTCTGAGGTGGTAACCTCAGGATTGCTGCCTGCGCTACGTGCTAGCGATGAAAGAATAGCATGATCAGGGGTATTAATGTGTGGCTGAGAGACTTGTGTAAGGGGCAGGGCTTCAGATTCCTGGATCACTGGGAACTCTTCCCGGGGAAGTATGACCGGTACAAAAAGAATGGGTTGCACCTGAACCCGTGAGGGGTTCAATATCCTAGCAGGCAGATGTAATAGACTGTTAGTGAGAGTTTAACTGAATTTGGCAGGGGAATGGGAACCGGAGTAATTGGGCTGATGAAGGGGAAAACAGAAATAAATCAAAGATAGCGTGCAACGGACATTATAGAAAGAACAGACAGGAGATAAAGTTTTATCAAAGCTAGTGGCATGAGTTACAGGGCAATAGAGTCATGGGGCAATTAAAACAGAAAGTAACAAATGCTGGACTGAGATTATTGTATTTGAATGCACGCAGCATAAGGAATAAAATGGACTATCTTGCAATTCAGCTACAGATTGGCAAACGTGACGCTGTGAACATCTGTGAAACGTGGCTAAAGAATGGCTGCCATTGGGAGCTGAACTTCCAAGGATTTAAGGTGTATCAGTAAGATAGGTGAGTGGGCACAGGAAGTGGTGTGGCCCTGTGTACAAGAAATAATATTAAATCATTGGAAAGGGATGACATAGGACTGGAAGGTGTAGAGTCTCTACAGGCTGAATTAAGAAATTTACGATGCGTGTGAATGCTTTGGACTACGGCATAAATGGATTTGTGGCTAAATTTGCCAATGATATCAAGATAGGTGGAGGAGCGGGTAGTGTTGAGGAAACAGAGAGCCTGCAGAGAGACTTAGATAGTTTAGGGGAATGGGCAAAGAAGTGGCAAATTGGTGGAAGGAGTAAACGGACAGTCTATTGTTTAGATGGGGAGAGAATTCAAAATGCAGGGATGCAAAAGGACTTGGGAGTCCTTGTGCGGGATGCCCTAAAGGTTACGTTCCACGATGAATCTATGGTGAAGAAGGCAAATGCAATGTTGGCTTTCATTTCTAGAGGTATAGAATATAAGAGCAGGGATGCGATGGTGAGGCTCTATAAGGCACTCGTGAGATCACACAGAATATTGTGTGCAGTTTTGTGATCCTTATTTTAGAAATGATATACTGACATTAGAGAGGGTTCAGAGAAGATTCACGAGAATGATTCCAGCAATGAAAGGTTTGCCATGTGAGGAACGTCTGGCCGCTCTTGGGCTGTATTCCCTGGAGTTCAGGAGAATAAGGGGGATCTCATAGAAACATTCTGAATACTAAAAGGCCTGAACCGATTATATATGGCAAAGTTAATCTCCCATGGTAGGGGATACTGGGACAGGAAGGCCTGACTTCAGAATTGAAGGACTGTAGTGGTGTGCTACACGCAGCGTTAAAATAACGACACGGAGTCGGTAAACTGCAATTAAAGAAGATTTTATTCGAACTTCACAGCCTTGCTTTAAAGCCTCCCTCATCCCGCCCTCCCCGGGCGCGGATGCTGTAAGGGGCACGTACTCACAAACCCCCGCAGGCTTTTCACTTTGTTGCGGACCTGGCCTTTGTGCCGGCGCGCTGGCTATTTGTGAGCCGGTTCGAATGCGCTAGGAAGTGGGTCGCCACAGGACGTTCATTTAGAACAGAGATGCGGAAAAATTACTTTAGTCAGTGGGTGGTAAATCTGTGGAATTTGTTGTCATGAGCGGCTGTGGAGGCCAAGTCATTGGGTGTATTTAAGGCTGAGATAGATAGGTTCTTGATTAGCCAGGGCATCAAAGGGTACGGGGTGAAGGCAGGGGAGTGGGGATGACTGGAAGAATTGGATCAGCCCATGATTGAACGGCGGAGTAGACTCGATGGGCCGAATAGCCAACTTCTGCTCCAATATTTTGTGGTCTTATAGCCTATTCCACTGTTTCGACCTGACAAAGTGCAGCCAATATTTCTGGGTATATGGCCCATTCATATGGGAATTTAGGCTTTTCTCTTTTTCTGAGCTCCTCATCAACGTGTACACTTTAGTTAAGCTTTGCTCCAGAATTTCCACACAATTAAAAGAGTATATTACAGTTTTTATTTTTATCTTTGCACTACTTACATAATTTAACGATTTAATGTGTATATTTTTAGTAATTCATAATTGTTAAAATTGACTGTTATGAATTAGGTTCTACTGCTACCACAAAGACAAAGAATTTCATGACATATGCTGGTGCTATTAAACCTGATTCAGATATTAATATGGAGACCCACCACCGGTTACCTGTTCCCAGTTACCGCGGATCGTAATGCGAGATTGAAGCCTTTGCTATTTATTTGCATTCCTCAGAAATGACAACAGTTCAGTTAAGATTCCTTCTGATGTTCCAAAGCAGATGCTCAGTCTGTCTAATATTTCCACACAATTAGAATGGGCAATTTATTTATTCTCATCATGTACCGAGATACAGTGAAAATCTTGCCTGACATACCATCCACACAGATCGATACATTGCAACAGTACATTGAGCTGATATACGACAGAACAATAACTGTAACAAAGCATTATGGCTGCAGAGAAAGTGCAGTGCAGATAGACATATGGTGCAGGGTCACGTCGAGTTACATTGTGAGGCCGAGTCCATTTTATCATTCATTTGGCTTATAACCACAGACAGGAAGCCATCCTTTAGCCGGGTGTTACGCGCTTTAAGGCTTTTGTATCTCTTCCCCGATGGGGGAGCGGGTTTGCCGCAAGAATGTCCAGGTTGTGAGGATCTTTGAGTACATGGCCTGCTTTTCCGAGGCAGGGGAAGTGTAGGAAGAGTCCATGGAGAGGAGGCTTGTTTCTCTGATGTTCTCTGCTCTCCAAAGTTCTCTGCAGTTCCTTGCAGTCATGGGCAGAGCAGTAGGCATACGAAGGCGTGAAGTATCGACAAGGATAAGTTCCTTGGCCTTCACCCTGCCCTGTGTAGCTGGAATCTGGATTTCCTGTCAGATCGCCGGCAGGTGTTAAGTGTGGGCTCCCTCACCTCTCTCTCTCTGACCCTCAGCACACATACCCTACAGGGTCTTCTCCTTAGACCCCTTCTTTACTCTCTGTGCACCCATGACTGTGTTGCCAGCCACAGCTCCAAGCAGCTAATCAGATTTGCTGACGATAGTACACTGATTGGCCTAAGCTCAGATAACAATAAGGCAACCTACAGGGAAGAAGTCATTCACACTGGTGTCAATGAAACAAACTCTCCCTTAATGTAGCAAAAGCAAAGGAGCTGGTTGTGGACTAAAGGAGGAACGGACAGAGGGAAGCCCCAGTTGATATCAATGGATCTGGAGTTGAGAGGGTGTATAGATTTAAGTTCCTTCACACATCACCGAGGATCTCACGTGGTCTGTACATACCGGCTGCGTGGTGAAAAAGGCACAGCAGAGCCTATTTCACCTCAGGCCACTGGGGACCAGAGTCACCCCAAACAGACACTATTCCAGTTACTACCATCCGGGAAACGGTACCGCTGCATAAAAGCCAGGACCAACAGGCTCCGGGACAGCTTCATCCACCAGGCCATCGGACTGATTAATTCATGCTGACAAAATAGTATTTGCATGTTATATTTTTGTACATACTATTTATTATAAATTATGATATTGCACATTGCATATTCAGACGGAAACGTAAAGATTTTTACTCAGGTATATGAAGGATGTAAGTAATAAAGTCAACTCAATTCCCTGCCCATCTGGGATAATCACTGTCCAGCCTGTATCCCATCACCTCAATGATATATATCAACCATCTTATTCAACCTCTGTCCAGTCTGTAACCCACCACCTCAACGATATATATCAACCATCTAGTTCAAACTCTGTTCAGCTTGATTCCCACCACCTGAATGATATATATCAAACGTCTTGTTCCACCTCTGTCCAGTCTGTATCCCATCACTTCACTGATGGGTTACAATATCAACCATATCAACGATCTTGTTCAACTCCTGTCCAGTCTGTATCCCACCACCTCAGTGATATATATCAACCATCTTGTTCAGTCTCTGTCCAGCCTGTATCCCACCACCTCACTGATATATATCAACCATCTTGTTCAGCCTCTTTCCAGCCTGTATCCCATCATCTCAATGATATATATCAAATATCTTGATCATCCACTGTCCAGCCTGTGTCCCACCACCTCAATGATATATATCAACCATCTTGTTCAACCTCTGTCCAGCCTTTATCCCACCACCTCAATGATATATATCAACCACCTTGTCGATACTCTGTCCAGTTGTATCCCACCAATTTATACATCAACAATTTATTTTCTACCGTTGTCTTCATTGTGACGTATTTTGCCTTACTGAGTTATTTCTGAAATCAGTGTTTGTTACCTGGGTCTACCAGAGGATTTATTAAATGAGGCACCAGGTAGTGTAAAGACACCATTACGATTTTAGCTTCAACGTTACCAAGCGGCCGCCGTGTTAATCTTTATCGGGAGGGGGTTTGGAAGCAGAAATAACGGATTGATAGTGGGATGGGGAGGATGTTGCGTGTATTAACTGCTCATCCCTGTATTGGATTGAAGAGAAAATTAATGAATATTGGCATTATATTTGTGCAACTTTGTTCAGGCCATCACAAGTATCTTGTAATCTCTTAATAGTTGTGCATCATATAAAGTGGAAAGTGAAAATGCTATATCCGTTCAGCAGATCGGGCAGCATCTTGGACAGTACCAGTTCCGACACTGGATCTTCCACAGTTTCTTCTTTCCACAGATCCAATCTGATGTACCGAGTTTCCAGCACTTTAATTTCAATTTGATATTAAACTCGTTTTATTCCTGTTAGCCTACAGGAAATGCGATGGTCAATTGTGCTGGGCAGGATCTCATTTAACAATAGGATAATGATAAATTGCGTTCAGTTTAGCTGGTGGAGACAATGTGAAATGTGAAACATGCCTGCTGGTGCCCCGCCCCAGGTTTTCCAGCCCAACATCTGACTCAATCAGAAGATCATCAGGTTCCCGTTCTGCCACAGATTGATGTCGGAGTGTTGGTGTTTGAGCTCCGAATGGCCGAGGCACTTCAGAATATTACTGGCAACAAGGAGTCCTGGGCGAGTTGCTGTTTGGGTTGTAATCCTGGGAAACACTGGGCAGATAGACCTGTCAGTATTTGGGATTTGGCCCAGGACAGTACTTCCACAGATGGGAGTTGAATGTTCCTCCTTTCACAATGAATCAACATTTTTGGGGTGCTGGGCATTGGTTTTGGGGAAATCCCTGATTGAACCACGCACTGTGAGATGTGGGGATGATGTACGAGGATTACAGGTTCGCTGAGTGGCAGATTCAGCTGTGTGACTCTGTGTGGTTGGATCCTGGAATATCGCAGTGTTAGATCCAAGTACAATAGACTCGGGGATAAACTGTCTAGGGTTATGATGTGTGAGCGAGTAATTCTGGTCTGGGTTCAGATATTTGTTTCTGGAGTTCCTTTGGAAACAATAACTGCGATACTGAGGAGTGGATGAGTTCCCATTCCATCCCTCACAGAGAGAGGCTGTGAGTAAATGGGCTGTACCGTGTTTGCAACAGAAACAGACCCGTGAGTTTGGTGTTCAAACTGTGGTTGGAAATCGCCCCTCACTGCCACCTGCCTGTCACTCGGTGGAAAACAGGCAGAATCTGAAGATGCTGGAAATCTTCACTGAAACGGGAAATAGTTGACACCACTCTGAGGAACGGCTGTGAATCCAAATCGCTAACTTTGTTCCTCAGGAAATGGACCTGTGCACAGGCGCTTGTTTAGTGATACTTAGTGGAACAGTAAAGAAACCACAGTTTTCCCCTGTGAATTATCCTGGTACCACTTTCCCTGTTGTTCATGGAAATGTGTTCAGTACAACTGTTGCTCACATGGTTTACAAAAAGTAATCTCAGGAATGAGAGGGTTTATGTCTGGCAAGCACTTGATGACTCTGGGCCTGTACTCTATGGATTTCAGAAGTATAGAGGAGGACGGGATCTTAATTAAGCCCACAGCATGCTGAACAGCATTGTGACAGTGGACATGGAGAGGATATTTGCATCAGAAGGAGAGCCTGTTATTTGAGAGGACAGCTGCAAAATAAAGAAGTTTCCCTTTAAATCTGAGATAAGAGAAATTTCCTCAGCCAAAGAGTGTTCGACATGTGGAGTTTGTTGCAACATATTGTGGTTGAGGCTGTCATTTGGTATATTTATGGCAATATATTATTGATCACTAGAGTAGAAATCATGTTTTATTAGCCAGAACTACTATACAATTAAATCAATACAACACGAGGCATGGTTAAAAGCAGCCTTTACAATTTAGAATCAGCATTTCAAAATGGCTGCCGTGTTAACCTTTGTCACAATGTAACTCATAGGGCGTGATGTTGAGTTTGTTATATCCTTTTTCAGTTACTTTTGTTGAGCCACTTCCTCAGTTTCCATGGTAGCAAACCACTAGCAGTGCAAGAAATGTTACATAATTTCCTCGCTCTGTGTTCACTTCCACGCAGCGTAGAGACAGTAACCTCGGGAGCAAATGCAACAGAATGATAGAGAGAGTAAAGGGTGCTGTGAGCATTGGCTATATGGAATGAACTGAGAATATAGAAATATAGAAAATCTGCAGCATAATACATAGGCCCTTCGGCCAACTGTGTTGTGCGAAACATGTACTTACTTCAGAAATTTCTTAGGGATACCCATAGCCCCCTGCTTTTCTAAGATCCACGTACATATCCAAGATGCTCTTAAAATACCCTACTCTATCCGCCTCCACCACCGTCGGCGGCAGTCCTGTCTACGTACACATAACTGTCTGGGTAAAAGAGAGGACATAAAACTGACATCGCCTGGGTACCTAATTCCAAGGATCTTAAAACTGTGCTCTCTCGTATTAGCGATTTCAGCCCCGGGAAAAAGCGTCTGACTATCCACACGATCAATGTTCATATCATCTTATACACATCTATCAGATCACCTCTCATCCTCCGTCGCTCCATGGAGAAAAGGCCAAGTTAACTCAACTTTCTCCTCAGAAGGCATGCTCCCAAATCCAGGAAACATCCTTGTGAATCTCTTCTGCACACTTGCTATAGTTCCTACATCCTTCGGGTAGTGAGGTAACCAGAACTGAGCACAGTACTCCAGGTTGTGTCTGACCAGGGTCGTATATAGCTGCAACATTAGCACTCAGCTCTTGAACGCAGTCCCTCTGTTGATGAAGGCCAATGCACCGTATGCTTTCTGAACCACACAGTTAACCTTCGCAGTAGTTTTGAGTGTCCTATTTACTCGGACCCCAAGATATCTTAGATCCTACACACTGCCAAGAGTCTGACAACTAATACTATATGCTACCATCATAGATGAACTAGCAAAATGAACCACCTCACACTTTTCTGGATTGAATTCCATCTGCCACTTCTCAGCCCAGTTTTACATCTGATCGACGTCCCGTTGTAACCTCGAAAGCCCTCCACACTATCCACAATACCCCCAACCTAAGTGTCATCAGCAACTTTACTAACCCATCCCTCCACTTCCTCATCCAGGTCATCTCTAAAAATTGCTAAGGGAAGGGTGCCAGATCCCTGAGGCACAGTACTGGTCAGCAACCTCAATGCAGACTACAACAACTCTTTGCCTTCTGTGGACAAGCTAGTTCTGGATCCACAAAGCAAGATCTCCTTGGATCCGCTGCGTCTTTACATTCTCAATAAGCCTTGCATGGGGTACCTTATCAAACGCTTTGCTGAAATCCATATACAATACATGTACTGCTCTAGCTTCATCAAAGTATTCAGTCACATCATTAAAAATCAATGAGGCTCGTAAGGCACGACCCGCCTTTGACATACCCATGCCGATTATTCCTAATCATATTATGCCTCTCCAAATGTTCAGAAATCCTGCCTCTCAGGATCTTCTCCACAAATTTACGAACACTGATGTAAATTTCTTTGGTGTATAATTTCCTGAGCTATCTCTACTCCCTTTCTTGAATAAGGGAACAACATCCGCAACCTTCAGATCAGTTAATATCTGTGCATTAAAAATCAACAAAAACAGTTGTTACAGCTGGAAACATTCAGCAGATCGGCAGGATCTCGGACAGTCCCAGTTCTGAAACTGGGTCGTCCACCATTTCTCCTTCACTGATGTACCCTGATGTACTGAGTTCCCAGCATTTTCTATTTTATAATTTTACAATGTGTTTCGGCTACCCTGAGGTTACCTTGCATGTTCTCCAGGCTTACATGTTAAAAATCCACAACTATTATCATAACATTGCCCTTCCTACAGGCGTTTTCTATTTCCTGCTCTAATTTCTAATCCACATTCCGGCTGTTGTTTCGAGGCCTTTATAAAAATGCCATTAGGGTCCTTTTATTCTTGCCATTTCTTAACTCAACCCATAAAGACTCTACCTTCCGATACTATGTCATACCTTTCACATGATTTAATACTAACCATATAACCATATAACAATCACAGCACGGAAACAGGGCATCTCGGCCCTCCTAGTCCGTGCCGAACTCTTAATCTCACCTAGTCCCACCTACCCGCACTCAGCCCATAACCCTCCACTCGTTTCCTGTCCATATACATATCCAATTTTACCTTAAATGACACAACTGAACTGGCCTCTACTACTTCTACAGGAAGCTCATTCCACACAGCTATCACTCTCTGAGTAAAGAAATACCCCCTCGTGTTTCCGTTAAACTTTTGCCCCCTAACTCTCAAATCATGTCCTCTCGTTTGAATCTCCCCTACTCTCAATGGAAACAGCCTATTCATGTCAACTCTATCTATCCCTCTCAAAATTTTAAATACCTCGATCAAATCCCCCCTCAACCTTCTAAGCTCCAATGAATAGAGACCTAACTTGTTCAACCTTTCTCTGTAACTTAAGTGCTGAAACCCAGGTAACATCCTAGTAAATCGTCTCTGCACTCTCTCTAATTTATTGATATCTTTCCTATAATTCGGTGACCAGAACTGTACACAATATTCAAAATTTGGCCTTACCAATGCCTTGTACAATTTTAACATTACATCCCAACTTCTGTACTCAATGATCTGATTTATAAAGGCCAGCGTTCCAAAAGCCTTCTTCACCACCCTATCTACATGAGACTCCACCTTCAGGGAACTATGCACTGTTTTTCCTAGATCTCTCTGTTCCACTGCATTCCTCAATGCCCTACCATTTACCCTGTATGTTCTATTTGGATTATTCCTGCCAAAATGTAGAACCTCACACTTCTCAGCATTAAACTCCATCTGCCAACGTTCAGCCCACTCTTCTAACTGGCATAAATCTCCCTGCAAGCTTTGAAAACCCACCTCATTATCCACAACACCTCCTACCTTAGTATCATCGGCATACTTACTAATCCAATTTACCACCCCATCATCCAGATCATTTATGTATATTACAAACAACATTGGGCCCAAAACAGATCCCTGGGGCACCCTGCTAGTCACCGGCCTCCATCCCGATAAACAATTATCCACCACTACTCTCTGGCACCTCCCATCTAGCCACTGCTGAATCCATTTTATTACTCCAGCATTAATACCTAACGACTGAACCTTCTTAACTAACCTTCCATGTGGAACTTTGTCAAACGCCTTGCTGAAGTCCATATAGACTACATCCACTGCCTTACCCTCGTCAACATTCCTCGTAACTTCTTCAAAAAATTCAATAAGGTTTGTCAAACCTTATTTCTTAAATATTATTTCTTATATACAGGCCACACCTTCCCCTCTACTGACTAACATATCTTTCCGACACACCGTATATCTTTGGAGGGATTGCCTACTGAATCTCTGTGGTTGGATGTTAGGAACAGGAAGTGGTCAATAACTCTACTGTGTGTGTTTTTGTGGACAACTTAATAGTAACAGGGATATCGAGGAGCAGACAGGGAGACAGATTCTGGAAAGGTGTAATAATAACAGGGTCGTCGTCGTGGGAGATTTTAATTTCCCAAGTATTGATTGGCAACTCCCTAGAGCAAGGGGATTATATGGGGTGGAGTTTGTTAGATGTGTTCAGGAAGGTTTCTTGTCATAATATGTAGATAGGCCGACAAGAGGAGAGACTGTACTTGACCTGTTATATAGAAATGAACCTGGTCTGGTGTCAGAACTCTCAGTGTGAGAGCATTTTGGAAATAGTGATCACAATTCTATCTCCTTTACCATAGTATTGGAGAGGGATAGAAGAGACAGGTTAGGACAGCATTTATTTGGAGTAAGGGGAAAAATGAGTCTACCAGGTGGAAACATGGAAGCGTAAAATGGGAGCAGGTGTACTCAGGGAAATGTACGGAAGAAATGTGGCAAATATTGAGGGGATATCTGCATGGGATTCTGCGTAAGTACGTTCCAATGAGACAGGGAAAGAATGGTAGGGTACAGGAACCGTGGTGGACAAATTCTGTTGAGAAACTAGTCAAGAAGAAAAGAAAAGCGGACGAAAGGTTCAAAAACTTGGTAAAGATGGAGATCCAGAAGATTATAAGGCTAGCAGGCAAGAGCTGAAGAATTAAATTAGGAGAGCCAAAAGGGGCCATGAAAAGGCATTTAGGGCAGGATTAAGGCATTAATAAAGTATGTGAAGAGCAAAACCATAAGACATGAGAGAATAGGAACAATCATGTATGACAGTGGAAAAAAATGAGTCTGGAACCGAAGGAGATAGCAGAGGTATTTAATGAATACTTTCCTTCAGTATTCACTGCAGAAAAGGATCTTGGCGATTGTAAGGATGACTTGCAGCTGACTGAAAAGCTTGAGCATATAGCTATTAAGAAAGAGGATGTGCTGGAGCTTTTGGAAAACATCAAGTTGGATAAGTAACCGGGACCGGACGAGATGTACCAAGGCTATTGTGGGAGGCGAGGAAGGAGATTGCTGGGCCTCAGGCGATTATCTTTGCATTATCAGTGCGGACGGGAGAGGTTCCCGGTAATGGGAGGGTTGCGGATGTCGTTCCCTTATTCAAGAAAGGGAGTAGAGATAGCTCAGGAAAGTATAAACCAGTGAAATTTACCTCATTGGTTTGTAAGTTGATGGAAGATATCCTGAGGGGCAGAATTTATGAACAATTGGAGGGGCATAACATGATTCGGAATAGCCAACATTGCTTTGTCAAAGGCTATCTGCATAATTGAATTGTTTGACGATATGACTAAACGCATTGATGAAGGTAGAGCAATAGGTTTAGTGTGTATGGATTTCAACTAGGCATTTGATAAGGCACCCCATGCAAGGCTTATTGAGAAAGTAAGAAGGCATGAGATCCAAGGGGATATTGCTTTGTAGATCCAAAAATTGGCTTGCCTACAGAAGGCAAAATGTGGTTGTAGACGGGTCATATTCTGCATCGAGGTCGGTGACCAGTGGCGTGTCTCAAGGATCTGTTTTGGGACCCTTTCTCTTCGTGATTTATATTAACGACCTGGATGAGGAAGTGGAGGGATGGGTCAGTAAATTTGCTGATGGGTCAGTAAATTTGCTGTGTATAATCTGTTGGGGTTTTGTGGATATTGTGGAGGGATGTCGGACGTTACAGCGGGATATCGATAGGATGCAAATCTGGGCTGAGCGGTGCCAAATACAGTTCAACCCAAATAAGTGTGAGGTGGTTCATTTTGGTAGGACAAATATGATGGCAGAATATCGAATTAATGTTAAGACCCTTGGCAGTGTGGATGATCAGAGGGATCTCGGTGTCCGAGTCCATAGGACACCTAAAGCTGCTACACAGCTGTTCAAAGTTTGACTCTGTGGTTGAGCAGACATATGGTGCATTGGCCTTCAGCAATTGGGACCTGATAGAGGTGTATGTGATGATGAGAGGCATTGATCGCGTGGATATTCAGAAGCTTTTTGCCACAGCTGAAATGGCTAACTGTCACGGTCCGGTCACTGAAGACCGCATTCCGCTTCACAGTCCGGTCCGTGGATTCCGAATTGCGGCTATTCTTTTTCTCCCTTGTTCCGTAGGGCGCCTTAATTGAGGCACCCGTTTCTCGTTTTGGGCTGGCAGCATAAATTGCTGTGTGGTCCAGTGATTCCTTGCTGGACCGTCCTCGTCAGTAACCGCGTCGGAATTCCTGTCAAGTTAACCTGCCGGAGTGAGACTGGAGCCGCTGTCTGTGGTAACTGGGCGGCGTCAGCGGCTTGTAGTCACTTGGATCATCTTTTTGTTTTAAGTTAAAGAAAAGTCTATCTTTGTGTGGTTTTGTCTTTCCGTGTTCTCTCCTCCGCTGGGTAGGTCCGGCCGTTTTCCGCTACCCTGAGTGTTGCATGCCCTGTGTCTAATAAGAGTCTCTGCTCTATGTCCTGTGTCCAAAGAGGAGCCCCGGATCAGTGTTCCGTGCCCTGTGTCTAAGAGGAGTCCCGGCTCTATGTCCAAGGCGAAGCATCGGCTCAGTGTTCTGCGCCCTGTGTCTCAGTCACGTCTAAGCCTAGTCCAAGTCAAAAGTCAAGGTCCAAGTCCAAATCGAGAATCAAGTTCCAAGCCGCAGTCGAGAGTCAAGTTCCAAGTCCAATTCGACAGCCAAATCCGAGTCTAGTCCGAGTCAAGTCCAAGCGACGTCCGAGTCAAACCCAAGCCAAGACCGAGTCAAGATGTGGCAGGCTGAAACTATGAGTCTGCCGCCCTGAGTCTCGAGTTACGACCTGAGTTCCCTGTCAACATTTAGTCCCAAGTCCAAGTCCATGTTTCCAGTTTGTCACTCTTCGTGTACCTTCGTGCTATCATTTTGTCCACGCTTCTTGGCTTCACTAGCATTCTTAATAAATATAGTTTAGTTCCCAGTATTTCAGTGTCTGTGTCTTCTATTTGGGTTCGTTTCCATCGGCCCCGTATAACACGAACAAGAGAGTTTTAATGTGCTCGGAAGTAGATTGAGAGGAGTAGTCAGGGGTAATGTTTTTACGCAGAGAGTGGTGAGTGTATGGAATGGGCTGCCGGCGACGGTGGTGGAAGCGGAAAATATAGGGCCTTTGAAGAGACTCGTGGATAGAGGCATGGAGCTTAGACAAATAGAGGTCTATGGGTAACCCTCAGTAATTTCTAAAGGAAGTAGAGATTCGGCACAGAACTGTTGGCCTGAGATATCACCGAGTCCTGGGATATCACAGTTTTAGATCCAAGTACAATGGACCCGGGGATCAAGCTGCGCAGATATATGTGGTATTGAGTGAGTATCTATTTTCTAAGCTCAGATGTTTATATCTGGGGTTCCTTTGGGAGCAATGACTGCTATATTGAGGAGAGGATGAGTTTCCATTTCATCTATCACAGAAAGAGTATGTGAGTAAATGGGTTGTTCCGTGTTCACAACAGTAGAAATAGATCTGTGAGTTTGGTGTTCAAACTGTGTGTGGAAATCCACCCTCACTGTCATCTGTCTCTCGTCGGTGGAAAACAGGCAGAAACTTAAGATGCTGGAAGTCTTCACTAAAAACATGAAATAGTTGAAGCTATTCTGACGTACAGTTGTGAACCGAAATCGCTAACTTTGTTCCTCTGGAAATGAACCTGTGCACAAGCGCTTGTTTTGTGATACACACTGGAACAGTAAAGAAGACACAGTTTTCCCCTGTGAATTTTCCTGGTACCACTTAACCTGTTGTTCCGGGAAATGTGTTCAGTACAACTGTTGCTCACATGGTTTACAAGAATAATCTCCGGAATGAGAGGGTTTATGTCTGACAAACATTTGATGACTCTGGGCCTGTACTCTATGGATTTCAGAAGTATAGAGGTGGACGGAATCTTATTTAAACCCACAGAATACTGAACAGCATGGTGACAGTGGACATGGAGAGGATGTTTGCATCAGACGGAGAGTTTATGATCTGAGAGGACAGCCTCAGAATCAAGAAGTTTCCCTTTAAACCTGAGATGAGAGTAACGTCGTCAGCCAAAGAGTGTTCGACATGTGGAGTTTGTTGCAACAGATGGTGGTTGAGGCTGTCATTTGGTATATTGGTGGCAATATATTATTGATTACTAGAGTAGGAATCATGTTTTGTTAGCCAGAACTACTAGACGATTAATCCAATACAGCACGAGGCATGGTTAAAAGCAACCTTTCCGATTTTAGATTCATCATTTCAAAATGGCTGCCGTGTTAACCTTTGTCACAATGTAACTCATAGCGTGTGATGTTGAGTTTGTTATTTCCTTTTTCAGTTACCTTTGTTGAGCCACTTCCTCCGTTTCCTTTGGAACAAACCAGTATAACTGCAAAATCTGTTGCCCAATTTCATCACTCTGTGTTCACTTCCTCCCAGCGTAGAGACAGTAACCTCGGGAGCAAATGCAACAGTATGATAGTGGGAGGAAAGGCTGCTGTGATCATTGGCTGTATGGAATGAACTGAGAACATAGAGATATTGAAAATCTGCAGCAGAATACACAGGTCCTTCGACCAAACGTGCTGTCCGAAACATGTACTCACTTCAGAAATTTCCTAGGGATACACAGAGCCCTCTATTTGCCAAAGATCTATGTACGTATCAAAAAACACTTTAAAGACCCTACCCTATCCGCCTCCACCACCGTCGCCGGCAGCCCTAACCACGTAAACAACACTGTCTGCGTAAAAGAAAAAAAAACCATACCCCTGACATCGCCTCGGTACCTACTTCCAAGGACCTTAAAACTGTGCCCTCTCGTGCTAGCCATTTCGGCCCTGAGAAAAAGCCTCACACGATCAATTCCTCTCAACATGTTATACACGTCTATCAGGTCACCTCTCATCCTCCATCTCTCCAAGGAGAAAAGGCCAAGCTCACTCAACCTATTCTCAGAAAGCATGCTCCCCAGTCCAGGAAACATCCTTGTAAATCTCCTCTGCACACTTTCTATAGTTTCCACATTCTTCGGGTAGTGAGGTAACCGAACTGAGCACAGTACTCCAAGTTGTGTCTGACCAAGGCCGTATATAGCTGTAACATTACCTCTCTGTTCTTGAACTTAGTCCCAGGGTTAATGAAGCCCAATGCACCGTATGCATTCCGAACCTCACAGTTAACCTACTTTGTGTGTCCTATGGACTCGGACCCCAAGATCACTCAGATCCTCCACACTGTCAAGAGTGTGACAACTAATACTATATTCAACTATCATTGTGAGGTGGTTTACTTTGGTAGGGCAAAGAGATCATGGCTGATCATCTACTATCAATACCCGGATCCTGCCTTGTCCTCATATCCCTTGATTCCCTTATCCATAAGATACCTATCTAGCTCCTTCTTGAAAGCATCCAGAGAATTGGCCTCCACGGCCTTCCGAGGCAGTGCATTCCACACCTCCACAACTCTCTGGGAGAAGAAGTTTTTCCTTAACTCTGTCCTAAATGACCTACCCATTCTCAAACCATGCCCTCTGGTACTGGACTCTCCCAGCATCTGGATCATATTTCCTGCCTCTATCTTGTCCAATCCCTTAATAATCTTATATGTTTCAATCAGGTCCCCTCTCAAACTCCTTAATTCCAGCGTGTACAAGCCCAGTCTGTCTAACCTCTCTGCGTAAGACAGTCCAGACATCCCAGAAATTAACCTCGTGAATCTACGTTGCACTTCCTCTACAGCCAGGATGCCCTTCCTTAACCCTGGAGACCAAAACTGTACACAATACTCCAGGTGTGGTCTAACCAGGGCTCTGTACAAATGCAAGAAAATTTCCTTGCTCTTGTACTCAATTCCCTTTGTAATAAAGGCCAACATTTCATTAGCCTTCTTCACTGCCTGCTGCACTTGCTCATTCACCTTCAGTGACTGATGAACAAGGACTCCTACATCTCTTTGTATTTCTCCCTTATCTAACTCTACACCGTTCAGATAATAATCTGCCTTCCTGTTCTTACTCCCAAAGTGGATAACTTCACACTTGTTCACATTAAACATCATCTGCCAAGTATCTGCCCACTCACCCAGCCTATCCAAGTCACCCTGAATTCTCCTAACATCCTCATTACATGTCACACTGCCACCCAACTTAGTATCATCAGCAAATTTGCTTATGTTATTCTCAATGCCTTCATCTAAATTGTTGACGTAAATCGTAAACAGCTGTGGTCCCAATACCGAGCCCTGTGGCACCCCATTAGTCACCCCCTGCCATTCCGAGAAACACCCATTCACCGCTACCCTTTGCTTTCTATCTGCCAACCAGTTTTCTATCCATGTCAATGTCTTCCCCCCAATGCCATGAGCTTTGATTTTACCCACCAATCTCCTTTGTGGGACCTTATCAAATGCCTTCTGAAAATCGAGGTATACTACATCCACTAGATCTCCCCCTTCTAACTTCGTGGTTGCATCCTCGAAAAACTCCAACAAATTAGTCAAGCATGATTTACCCTTGGTAAATCCATGCTGGCTCGGCCCAATCCTATCACTGATATCTAGATATGCCACTATTTCATCCTTAATAATGGACTCTATCGTTTTCCCAGCACCGATGTCAGGCTGACAGGTCGATAGTTCTCTGTTTTCTCCCTCCCTCCTTTCTTAAAACGTGGGATAACATTAGCCATTCTCCAATCCTCAGGAACTGATCCTGAATGTAAGGAACATTGGAAAATGATTGCCAATGCGTCCGCAATTTCCAGGGCCACCTCCTTTAGTACCCAAGGATGCAGATTATCTGTACCTGGGGATTTGTCAACCTTCAGTCCAATCAGTCTACTCATCACCGTTTCCTTCCTAATGTCAATCTGTTTCATTTCCTCTGTTACCCTATGTCCTTGGCCCATCAATACATCTGGGAGATTGCTTGTGTCTTCCTTAGTGAAGACAGTTCTAAAGTACTTATTAAACACAGACAGCGGCTCCAGTCTCACTCCGGTGAGTAAACTTGACTAGAATTTTGACGCGGTTGCTGACGAGGACGGCCCAGCAAGGAATCACTTGACCACACAGCAATTTAAGTTGCGTGCCGGAAAAGAGAGTTGTTTGGGTTCGGCAGCGTGCCTTATGGGAATTTGTTAAGAGAATTCGTTCTTTTCTCCTTGGAGCACCGGAGGATGAGAGGTGACCTGATAGAGGTGTATGTGATGATGAGAGGCATTGATCATGTGGATAGTCAGGGGCTTTTTCCCAAGGCTGAAATAGCTAGATAAATCTGACGGTCCGGTCCGTGAAGACCGCATTTCGCTTCACAGTCCGGTCCGTGGATCCCGTATTCCGGCTATTCCTTTTCTCCCTTGTTCCGTTCGGCGCCTTAATTGAGGCACCCGATTCTCTTTTCGGGCTGGCAACTTAAATTGCTGTGTTGTCCAGTGATTCATTGCTGGGCCGTCCTCGTCAGTAACCTCTTCTGAATTCCCGTCAAGTTTACCCACCGGAGTGAGACTGGAGCCGCTGTCTGTGTTTCCTGGGCCACGTCGGGGGATTGCGGTTATATGGAGACTTTTCGTGTCAAGTTAAAGAACAGTCTATCGTTGTGTGGTTTTCTTCCCCATGTTCTCTCCTCCGCTGGGTAGGTCTGGCCGTTTGCCGCTACCCTGAGTGGGAAACAGTGTTTTGTGCCCTGTGTCTAAGAATAGTCGCGCCCCTATGTCCTATGTCCAAGGAGGAGCCCCGGATCTGTTTTCCATGTCCTTTGTCGAAGTCAAGTCTAAGCCTAGTCCAATTGAAGAGTCAAGTTCCAAGTCCAAGTCCAGAGCCAAGATTCAAGTCCAAGTCAAGAGCTCAGTTCCAAGCCAATGCGATAGCTAAGTCCAAGTCTAGTCCGAGTCAACTCCTAGTCAAGTCCAGGCCATGTCCGAGCCAAGTCCCTGCCAGGACGTGAGTAGCGAGTCATGATCTAAGTTCCCTGTCAAGTTCTGGTCCCAACTGCAAGTCCAGGTCTCTGGTTTGTCACTCTTCGTCTACCATCGTGTTATCATTTTGTCCTCGCTGATTGGCATTCCCAGCATTCTTACAAAACATAGTTTAGTTCCTAGTGTTTCAGTGCTTGTGTCTTGCATTTGGGTCCGCTTCCATCGCCCCCGTATGTCACTAACATGAGAGGGCACAGTTTTAAGTTGCAGGGAAATAGGTACAGAGGAGATGTCAGGGGTAATACGTTTACTCAGAGAGTGGTGAGTACATGGAATGGGCTGCCGGCGACAGTGTTGGAGGAGGAAACGATAGGCATTTTGAAGAGATTCTTGAATAGGGACATAGAGCTCAGAAAAATAGAGAGCTACTGGTTGCTAAGTAATTTCTGAAGGAAGTAAGAGTCTAAAGGACAGCCTCAGAATCAAGAAGTTTCCCTTTAAACCTGAGATGAGAGGAACTTCGTCAGCCAAAGATTGGTGGAACTGTGGAGTTTGTTGTAACGATGGTGGTTGAGGCTGTCATTTGGTATATTTATGGCAATATATTATTGATCACTAGCGTAGGAATCATGTTTTATTAGCCAGAACTACTGTACGATTAATTCAATACAGCACGAGACATGGTTAAAAACAGCCTTTACAATTTTAGATCAATCATTTCAAAATGGCTGTCGTGTTAAGTTTTGTTACAATGTAACTCATAGCATGTGATGTTGTGTTTGTTATTTCCTTTTTCAGTTACCGTTGTTGAGCCACTTCCCCCGTTTCCATGGTAACAAACCACTAGAACTGCAAGAGGTGTTGCACAATTTCATCGCTCTGTGTTCACTTCCTCTCAGCGTAGAGGCAGTAACCTCGGGAGCAAATGCAACAGAATGATAGTGGGAGGAGAGGGTGCTGTGAGCATTGGCTGTATGGAATGAGCTGGGAATATAGAAAACCTGCAGCATGATACACAGGCAATTCGGCCAAAAGTGCTGTCCCAACCATTTACTTACTTTATTAATTTCCTAGGGTTACTCGTAGCCCTCTATTTTTCTAAGCTACATGTAGGTGATTGATATGTTCCTTCTAACGTAGGCCACAAACTTATCAATCACTCGTACTGGCGACCACTCTGGAAGTCCAAGACGCTGACTTCTACAATGAAAGGAACCGTATGCTCCACGACCGCTGGACTAAGTGTTTACATGTAGGATGGGACTATGTTGAAAAGTAAATTTGCTAGGTTTTCTAAAAATGACTTCTACTTTAGGCCACGAACATATCAATTACCCCTCTTACGTATCCAAGTTTCTCTTAATAGACCTTACTCTATCCATCTCCACCACCGTTGCCTGCAGCTCATGGAACGTACACTCCACTGTCTGCGTAAAGGAAAACCTCACCCTTGACATCGCCTCTGTACCTACTTCCAAGCACCTTAAAACTGTGATCTCTCGTATTAGCCATTTCAGCCCTGAGAACAGTCTCTGCCTATCCACAGGATCATTGCCTCTCATAATCTTATACACCTCTATCAGGTCACCTCTTATCCTCTATCGCTCCAAGGAGAAACGGCCAAGTTAACTCAACCTGTTCTCAGAAGGCATGCTCCCTACTCCAGGAAACATCCTTGTAAATCTCTTCTGCACACTTTCTATGGCTTCCACATCCTTCGAATAGTGAGGTAACCAGAAATGAGCACAGTACTCCAAGTGGGGTCTGACCAGGTTCCTATATAGCTGTAACATTACCTCTCGTCTCTTGAACTCAGTCTCGCGGTTAATGAAGGCCAATGCACCGCATGCCTTCTGAACCACACTTAGCATACGCAGCACCTATAGACTCGAGCCCCAAGATCACACATATCCTCCACACTGCCAAGAGTCTGACAATTAATAGTATATTCTACTATCATAGATCACCTAGCAAAATGAACCACCTCAGACTCATCTGGGTTGAACTCCATCTGCCACTTCTCAGCCCAGTTTTTCAGCCAGTCGATGTTCCGCAGTAAACTCGACAGTCCTCCACACTATCCACAATACCCCCATCCTAGCAAATTTACTAACCTCTCCCTCCACTTCGTCATCCAGGTCATTTCTGAAAATTGCGAGGAGAATTGTTGCAATAACAGATCCCAGAGGCACTCCACTGGTGACAGACATCCACTTTGCCTTCTGTGGACAAGCCAATTCTGGATCCAGAAAGCAAGGTCTCATTGGGTCCAATGCCTCCTTACTTGCTCAATAAGCCTTGCATAGGGGTACCTTATCAACTGTCTTGCTGAAATCCATATACACTACATCGTCTGCTCTACTTTCATCAATGTGCTCAGTCACATCCCCAATAAAATCATTCAGGCTCATAAGGCACGACCTGCCTTTGACAAAGCCATGCTGACTATTCCTAATCATATCTTGCCTCTCCAGATGTTCATAACTCCTGCTTCTCAGGATCTTCTCGATCAGCTTCCCAATCACTGAAGTAAGTCCCATTGGGGTATAATTTCCTGGACTATCTCTATCCACCTTCATGAATAAGGGAAAAATATCCGCAACCCTCCAGTCAGTTAATATCTGCGCATTAAAAATAAACAGAAACCGCACTTGCAGGAAATTTAAAGTAGAAAAGAGAGAATGCTGGAAACATTCAGCAGATCTGCAGCATCTCGGACAGTCCCAGTTCTGGAACTGGGTCTCCCACCATTTCTCCTTTCACAGATGTAGTCTGATGTACTGAGTTCTCAGCATTTTCTATTTTATAATTTTACATTGTGTTTCTGATACCCTGAGGGAAATATCGCAGCCAACTATGCTGGGCATGACCCCACACAGCAAGAAGTCAGTGATCAAAGACAGATACTGGAGAGAAGCTGGTGTATCCGTATGCTCTCACAATCGACAGCCTGATAAACCAGTCTGAGCAACAGTGCAGGCAGAAGATTCTTAGTTTCCCGTCCCACCTTAGTTTGTGAATCGAAAATGGTAAATCTCCGCAAACAAATTTTCTGTGTGTCACTTATAATATAGATGGAGTCTCTCAGAATACAGAACTAGCAGTGTACGCGCTTCAATCCAGGTTGTTAATTTTACAGCTGGGACTGGAATTTATTCTGTCTGTAGTGAGGCTGAAGTCTCGGGTGGTTAGACATGGGTTATGGAGAAATCGCCATCTGCTCCACCCAGTGGATCAACACACCTGTCAAGTATTCTGGAGACTTTTGAAGAGGTCACTGTGGAGATAGATGAAGTAGGACAGTGATTTCGTCCACAATAATAATTAAACACACACACACACACACACACACACACACACACACACACACACACACACACACACACACACACACACACACACACACACACACACACACACACACACACACTACATATGATAGCTTAATACATTGACTGTATGTCCACGAAATGACGCTAGGCAGAGAAGTGTCTGGACATAGAACATAGACCATAGAACGTACAACACATTACAGGCCCTTCGGCACACAAAGTTGTGCTGACCCTCAAACCCTGCCTCCCATATAACCCCCCCCCCACACCTTAAATTCCTCCATATACCTGTCTAGTAGTCTCTTAAACTTCACTATTGTATCTGCCTCCACCTCTGACTCTGGCAATGCATTCCACGCACCAACCACTCTCTGAGTGAAAAACCTTCCTCTAATATTCCCCTTGAACATCCCTCCACTTACTTTAAAGCCATGCAGTGACTGAAAGGAACTGTTAAACTAGTGGTGATGGAGGTTGCATAGGGTGGGTTAGATATATATATATATATCCTTGATGGGGGTTCGGCTGGAGCCGGTGATGTGTTGGGAAATTTCACTACCCATTGTCCAGCCTTCCTGGCCGCCACAGTGCCGTTCCCGTACCATGCAGTGATGCAGCATGTTAAGATGCACTCGACCGTACATGTGTTATAAGACATGAGTACATGTGTGCAATACATGGTCCATCTGCTTTCCGCCTCCTCGGAAAGTCGAGATGTTGGTGAGCTTTCCTGATTGTGTGGAATGTGCTCTGGGCCCATGACAGGTTGTGTGAGATGGAGTTTGAAACTGCTTCCAGCTTCGACAGCTATGCTGCTGATGTAAAGATGTGTGTGAGTGATGCAAGTTCTCCCGAAGTTGATAACCAGCCTTTTGTCTCGTTGACATTGAAGAAGAGGCTAGTCCGTAGTCATTTGCTACTGAAAGAATGGATTTGATGCCTGCATGAGTGAATTATTGCCGATGGCCGTGAAGTCATCAGTGAGCTGGTGTCCACACTGCTCGAATATTCGGCCTGGGGTGTTTTCTGGCCCGGCAGCCTCACAGGGGTTGAATCTCTGCAGAGTCCTTTCATCTGCTGTTGTTACATTGTGTGGCTGTTCTCCTCAGAGAGGGTAGCTTTCGTGACTTGCTCGAGTTGCGGGCCTCGAAGCATTGATTAGAGCGCCAGGGAGAGGAACGTGACTGACCAGTCAGAGCTATTTTTCGTAACGTAGTCTGCAAAGCCGTTGATGCCCAGTCAAATATACTCGGCCCGAAAAGTTGACAGCGCGCCTCCCTATAGATGCTGCCTGTCCTGCTGTGTTCCAGCAGCATTTTGTGTGTGTGTTCCTTGAATTTCCAGCATCTGCAGATTTCCTCGTGTTCAGCTGTCTATGACAACTGGAAATTAAAGAAACACTCAAGTTGTTGGAGACATGAATTCAAATCAGAAAATGTTTGAAGCCATTCCGACACAGGTTGCCGGAGCTGAAGCATTAACTTTGTTTCTCTCTCCGTAGATATTCTTCATCTGTTGAGTGTTTCTCGTATTTGCGGTTTTTTAGAACATTGCGTTGGAATGGTTTAAGTCTCCTGGGAAATGGAATTGTATAGGACACACAATGTAATTCATTCTCTTACAGAAGCAGTGCTTTCAGCCAATCTAGTCTGTGCCATTCTCTGCTCAGTCCCATCCACGTGCACCCAGACCACAGCCCTCACTACCTCCTTTATCCGTGTACCCGTAGAAAATTCTCTTAAATTTTGCAATTGAACCTGAATCTGCATTCGTACCAGCCTCTGAGTGAAGCAGTTCCTCCTCAGATTCCCCTTAAATATTTCACTTTTTGCCCTAAACACATGACCTCACCCAAACTGAGTGGCAAAACCTTACATGAATTCACCCTATTTATACCATCATTGTTTGTATACCTCTAGCAGGGGTATCCTTTGTAAACCTCTGGCAGGGTTTCGCATTCTGGGGGCCACGGACACCACGGTTAATGGTAGGGGTCCGTGGCATAAAAAAAGTTTGGGAACCTCTGCTTGCATCACAATCTCTTGTGCTTCACGGAATCAATTTCTAACTTGATCAATCTTCCCCTGTTACTCAGTTCTTTAAATACCAGCAACATCCGTTTCTGCCAGGGCTCCTGCCGTCTCTACACTAGCCTGCCAAGAGCTATTTAGTGTAAGCTGTTCCATCTCTGACACATCCGTGCCCTTTCCTGATCTCTCCATCTCTGCAGACAGGTTGTCAACCAAGATCTTTTATAAACTTACTGATTTCCATGATAATCTCGACCATACCTCTTCCCAGCCTATCACCTGTAAAATGCTCTACCCTTTTCTCAGTTTCATTGCTCCCCCTGCATCTGTTCCCGGATGCTGTCCTCCCTCCGTTATTGATATTCTCCTCACTCACATTTACCGTACTCCGTGCTCACTCCATCTTCCTACCACCGTAATAGTGATAGAGTTCCTCATGTCCTTACCTACCACCCCTTCAGCCTCTGCAACTTCCACCATCTCCAAAGAGATCTTACAACTAAACATGTTTTAACCTTCCTCGTCCATCCCACCCTCTTCTTTCAACAGGGATCACTCCCTCCACAATGGCCTTGTTCATTCATCCCACCTCACTAATCTCCCTCCATCCACTTATCCCTGCAAGCGGCCCAAGTACTACACCTACCCGTACACCTCCTCCCTCATCTCCATTCAGACGCAAAACAGTCCTTCCAGATGAGGCAGCACTTCACCTGCGAACCTGCTGGTGTCATCTATTTTGTTGTGAGCTCCCCATGCGGCCTCATTTACATTGGTGAGACCATTTTGTTGAGCATCTCTCTATCATCTGCCACCAGGGAGACTTTGCAGCGGCCAAACATTTTCATTCTGATTCCCATTCCGACGTCGCGATCAATGGCCTCCTCTTGTGACAAGATGAGACCGCCCTCAGGGTGGCGGAACAACATCTTATATTCCATCTGGCTACCCTCCAACCTGATTGTATGAATATTGAATTCTCCTTCCAGTAAACAAATCCCACCCCTCCTCCCCATTCTGAACTTTCATTTCTCCCTGGGTCCCCTCATTCCCTTTCTCCTATTGACAACCCTCTGATTCTTTCCTCTCCAGCCCTTGAACAGACCATCACTTGACTTCACCTATCACCTTCCAGCTCCCCTCTTTATCCCCACCCCCGACCTTTGTATTCGGATCACTTCCCCCTGCTCCTCAGGAATGAAAAAGGCTCGTGGTCCAAAATGTGCACTGTTTACTCTTTTCCATAGTCACTGCCTGCTGCGCTGAAATCCTCCAGAATTTTGTGTGTATTTCTCTGGATTTCCAGCATTTGCAAGCTTTCTCGTGTTTACCGTAAGAATTATTTGGGCTTTGGTAAGATTGTATCTGGAATATGGTGTAAAATCCCGCTCCCCATACTAACATGGGTTATACAGACCAAAGAACAAACTGCCCAAGGAACTCAATGGTTCGGGCAGCGTCTGTGGAGGGAAATGGACCGTCAACATTTCAGGCCGAGACCGTCCCTCTGGACTGAGAGTGGACGGGAAAATAATCAGAGAAAAGAGGTGAGGGGTGGGGATGGGGCAAGAGCTGGGGAGTGAGAGGTGGATCCAGGTGAGGGGGGAGGTTTAAATAGCGACGGGGTGGGAGGTGAGTGATTGGGACAACACGGGGCTGCAGAAATGAAATTCAATTCTATGGAGGATTATCTGACAAGTAAGAGAGAGTTTGTTTTAGAGATTGACCAGACTGATTCCTGAAGGACGATGAAGTCTCAGGGATGGTCTTCACATAAATCAGAGGCCGGCAGATGTGTGGAGACCGAAGGGATCGAGGAAATGAGGATAAGGCAGAAACATGTGGCTGAGATGGGAGAGCAGCCGCCATCTTGTTGATGGTTAGCGGGGCTGAATGGCCACCTCCTCCTGTTTCTCACGTGATGTTTCAGTGTTCCTGTCCAGTGAGGCTCCGGAGGAATGTGAATAGAAATTAGTGTTTATAAACGTAGAAGTGATTTCAATGAAACCTGCACAATTCTTCTTCGGGTGGAAATTCAATGTCGGATCGGGATGAGAATTGATCCAGTAACTCTGAGAACCGGGTGGTGGAGCAATGGGGACGGGGAAGATGCAGAAGGAGAGATTAAAAATGTAGCTGGGCTAAATATGAAATAATATTTAAAATGCTGTTCGTAGGTCGGGCAGTGTGTGAGGGGCGAGGAGCGGAGTCACCGGTTCAGGTGGAAAACCCTCCACCCGTCACCTGATCCATGCTTTCACTCCCATTTCAAGCGCAGATCTGCAGCATCTGAGGTTCTTGCTTCCGAGGCCCCGCCCCCGCTCTCACAGTCTCCGGATGGGCGGGGTTTTCTTTCCGTTCTCTGAAGAAGCGGGTCTTCGGCTGGGATCCGGAGGACCGATCGCTGTCTGCGGGAACAATTGATCAAGTTCTCATCGGTGAGTATTGATAACCGGTCACTAGGGGTAAACGCGACCGACATTTTCCTATCGTTGTGTACTGAAGCAGATCCCGGGGGAGGGGGGCATCTGATGATGGGCAGGGAGTCCCGTTAACATCCTCGAACCGCTGGTCTCGCACCGCTTCCTGGACACAACCTGTCGTGGTCGGTCCGGGTTATGGGACCTTCACACCGAACCGCCTGAGATGAGCCGCCGCTCAGCCCCCGGTGTTCTGGTCTCAGGAGCGGGAGGAGGTGGTGATGCCGAGACTGAACGCATCCATTAAGATGTACCTGGTGAACTTTACCTCCATCACCCGGCCCGGTATCGGATCCAAACTTCAACTGGATCGATGCCTGGGGTCGATGATTATTTTACATATTTCCAGCACACTGGAAGCGGCCGTTCGGCCTGATGTGTTCTTGCAGAGAGAGAGGGTTAAACAGAGTAATCGCACCCTCGGGACACTCCTCCACGTGCATGAGTCGTTCCATCTTTCCCAGTTCAGACAGGACAGTGAGATCCAGATCTCTCATGTCCTCTCGGAGGACTGGGAAGTTTATTTCCATCTTCTTTCCATTACCACAACTTGCCGAAATGCTGACAGTGTTTCCCGATATCTGGCCCTATTAATGCGAGAATTAAGTCTTGTTCATTTATCTGGGTTTCTCGGAAATGTGTACACTCCCTCCGGAATTTCCAAAGGAGCAACCGAGGCTGTCTAATATTCCCACACGATTGAAATGGGGAATGTTTTCCATGTACAGAGGTAGAGTGAAAATCATGGCTTTGGTATCATCCATACAAATCAATACATTGCAGCAGTACATTGAGGTAAAACAAATCATTCTGGTTACAGAGAAAGTGAAGTGCAGGTAGGTATGTGGTGCAAGGTCACAGCGATTTAGACTGTGAGGTCAGGAGTCCACTCATCACGCTGTTCTCTTCTAACAGCAGAATGGGCACCGTCCTTGAGCCCGGTGGCATGTTTGTGTTCTATTTTAACTTCGCCCCGATGGAGCATTAGAAGTGAGAACGTTCAGGGTTGTGGGGATCTTTCATTATGTTGGCTGTTTTACTGAGGCAGTGGGAAGAATAGACAGAGTCCATGGAGGGGAGGTTGGTTTCTATTACGTACTCAGCTCTATCACAGTTCTCCACTATTTCATTCATTTAAAGGAAGAGCAGTAGCCATATGAAGATGTGAAGTATCGGTATGGGATACTTTCTGCGGTGAATTGATAAAGTAAGTCGAGTAGAAAATGACATATACCAAAATTCTTATTGATTGTTCTGGTTTTGTTATATTGGAATCTGTTACCTACTAGTGCGTACTATTATTTCAGGATCTATGTATTGCGGGAAGAACATCAGAGATCGCCCTTGATCCCATTCTCCCATATGGCTCCATCTGCTCATCCCCTGCCGATCTGGTTCAACCTCTGTCCAGCCTCTGTCCCACCAACTCAGTGATATTAATCAACCATCTTGTTCAACCTCTGTCCAGTCTGTATCCCACCCCCTGAATGATATATATCAACCATCTTGTTCAACCTCTGTCCAGCCTGTATCCCACCACCTGAATGATATATATCAACCATCTTGTTCAATCTCTGTCCAGCCTGTATCCCACCATCTCAATGATATATATCAACCAACTTGTCCAACGTCTGTCCAGCCTCTATCCCACCACCTGAATGATATATATCAACCATCTTGTTCAATCTCTGTCCAGCCTGTATCCCACCACCTGAATGATATATATCAACCACCTTGTTCAACCTCTGTCCAGCCTGTATCCCACCATCTGAATGATATATATCAACCATCTTGTTCAATCTCTGTCCAGCCTGTATCCCATCACCTCAATGATATATATCAACCACCTTGTTCAACGTTTGTCCAGCCTGTACCCCACCACCTCAATGATATATATCAACCATCTTGTTCAACCTCTGTCCAGCCTGTATCCCACCACCTCAATGATATATATCAACCATCTTGTTCAAACTCTGTCCAACCTGTATCCCATCAGTATATATCAACCATCTTGTTAATCCTCGGTCCAGTCTGTATCCCATCACCTCAATGATATATACCAACCATCTTGTTCAACCTCTGCCCAGGCTGTTCCCATTGCTGCAATGATATATTTCAGCAATCTCTCTTTCAAACTTCGTCTTCATTGTGAAGTTTTGCTTTGCATCTTTTCCAGAATTGTTTTTTGACAGTTAGGACTACCAGAGGTTTAATTGAACACAGCACGTGGCAGGGTAAAAAGCAGCCATTTCAATTTTAGTTTCACCGTTACAAAATGGCTACAGTGTTAGCCTTTGCCATAATGGAACCCATAGCATCTGATGTAGAGTTTGTTATTTCCTTTTCCTCTGTTTCCAGGGTAACAGCCCGTCAGAGCTGCAGCAAGTGTTGCACTTTTTATCGCTCTGTGGTCACCGCCTCTCAGCGTAGAGACAGTGGCCTCGGGAGCAAATGTAACAGAGTGATAGTGGGAGGAAAGGATGCTGTGAGCATTGACTGCATGGGATGTGTTACACCAGGGTCAGAATGAACTCAGAACTAACAAATTGGTTGGGGTGGGGGTGGCATTTACAGTTTAGGGTGGCAATCAGTTACTATCTGTGCATTAAAATGAAGAGGGAGAAAATACTACAGTTGCAGGAAATTTAAATTTAGAAGGAGAAAATATTGGAAACGCCCAGCAATACGGTAGCAGCTTTAACAGTCACAGTTCTGTGTTCTAGTTCACCGTTTACTTCATTGAACTTTTCTATGCCATTTGCCCCTACAATTAAAGAAAGGGTCCATAGACCCCAGGTTGGAAACCCCCCTAGAGATATAGAAATCTATGATGGTATAAATAGGGTGAATGTAGGAGGACATTTTCCCCTAAGGTTGGGTAAGATCATGGATTTAGGGCAAAAAGTGACACATTTAGGACAATCTGAGGGGGAACTACTTCACTCAGAGGGTGGTACGAATCTGGAACCAGCACCCAGCAGAAGTGTGAGATGAAAGTTCGATTGTGGTATTTGAGAGATGTTTGGGTAGGTACATGAATGAGGGAGGTATAGAGGGCTGTGGTCTGGGTGCAGGAGGATGGGACCACACCGAACATGGCACGTACTTGATGGCCTAACAGTCCTGTGTCTGTGCTCTAAGGGCTCTGTGAATTACCATTGAAACTTCTACACATAATCGACATTTGTTGCAGACAGGTCGTATCCGACAATGTGTTTTTATTTTGGACCAGTGTCTACATTGCTGAAAGTTCTGTAGAGCTGGAACTACCAGGAGATTTACTGAATGCACCTCGAAAGGGTAAATACAGCCACTGGAATTTTAGTATCACCATTACAAAATGCTGCGGAGAGAGAGTGGCCTCAGATACGAGGATGCCTTGAGCATTTACTGTCCGGGATGGAATGAAGAAGATTGGAAGAATTGCATCTATGGAGTTGATGCTCCATAGGAGGCAAGTTGAAATGTATCAGCACCCTCTTTGCGACCCAGTGTTCATGTTTCCCAGCTGATCCCCGTCCAGACAAAGGATCATCAGGCTCCAGTTCTGTCACGGGTTGGTGTGGGAGTGTAAATTTTTGAATTGGGATTAGCTGAGACGCTGCCGCATATTACCGGAAGCAAAGAGCCCTGGGAGAGCTGGTGCTTGATATGCAATCCTGGGATGGGAGCTCCAGGAATATGGGACTGTCAGTGTTTGGGCTTCGGTCTACGTCGGTGCTTTTACAGAAGCGGCTGGATGTTCCTCCTTCCGCAATGAAGCAGACGTCTCCGGGGGTTGGATATTGGTAGCGTGAATCTCTCAGTGTGAGATGTGGAAAAGATGTGCGAGGCTCTCGGTGTGGGCTGTGACCCTCTGAGGTTGGATCCTGGGATACCACACTTGTTTTGACCCAGATAAAATGAATCAGGGGATCAAGTTGTCCGGGTTTATGAGATGTTGAGCGAGTATTTCTGTTCTGTGTTCACATGTTTGGCTCTGAAGTCTCTTTAGAAGCAAAGCAGAGAATGAGTTTCCATTCCATCCCTCACAGGGAGAGGCTGTGATTAAATACGCTGTTTTGTGTTTGCACCAGTAGAAATAGACCGGGGCTTCAGAATTCAATTCACTCCACATGCATGTTTGGAAATTCCCCCTCACTGTCACCTGTCTATCTGCCAGTGGGAGTCAAAGAGAAACTCAAGATGCTGAAGATAGAACAGAACATGGAACAGTACATCACAGGAACAGGCCCTTCGGCCACAATGGTGTGCTAAACCAGTTGAAAAGTAAATCAACGCTCCCCCGCAAAAAAAACTAATGACTCCTACCTGCACAATGTCCATATCTTCTCAATATTCCTCACAGCCTGTGCCTATCTAAACGTGTCTTAAATGCCTCCAATGTATTTGCTTCCACCACCATAACAGACAGCGCATTCCAGGCATCCACACCTCTCTGAGTAAAACAACTTACCCTCACATTTCCTTTGCATCTACTCCCTCACACCTTCATTGCATGCTCTCTGGTATTAGACATTTCAAAACATGGAAAAGATACTCCCCGTCTACTCTATCTATGTCTTTCATAATCTTATAAACCTCTATCAGATCTTCCCTCAGTCCACACCGCTCGATGGAGAACAACCCAAGATTTTCCACTAAAACCTGGATGATGTTTGAATCCATTCTGACGAAAGGTCAGGAAACCGAATCGCTAACATTTTCCTCTCCCCACAGCTGTTCCTTACCTGCTGAGCGTTTCCAGTGATTCCAGTTTCTCTTTATTACATTCACCTGGAGCATTTTAAATCTCCTACGAATCGACCAGTGCACCAGCGCTCGTTTGACATGATTGAAGAGTAAAGAAACCAAAGCTTTTCCCAGTACATTATCCTGGTCCCAATTGTCCCGTTTTTCCCGGAAATGTATTCAGTACAGTTGTTGCTAACAAGGTTCACAAAATAATCTGAGGAATGAAAAGCATTATGCATGAGGAGCACTTGATGGCCCTGGGACTGTGTTCAGTGGAGTTCAGAGGGATGGTGGTTGGGGGTTGGTGGTGGTGGGTGTGGAGATAGGGCGGGGATGATTATTTACACCAACTGAATAACAACAATGTAGAGGATGCCTTCATTAGACGGAGAGTCTGGGATCTGACAGTATTGCCGCAGAATAAAGAAGCTTCACTTTAAAAGTGAGATGAGAGATATTACTTCAGCCAAAGGTTGATTGATCTGTGGAATTTGTTATCACAAAGGGTGATGGAGACGATCGCTGGGTATATTAATGTTCTAAATAGGCTGAGAATTATAGCAGGGTAGCCAGAATACAGTGTTGGAAAATAATCCACCGTGATTGATTATGGAGCAGACTAGAATGACCGAATCACCTAATTCTACTCCTATATATTATGACTTGTATCTTATACCATGACTAAGTGATGACTTCATTGTATCCCATCACAAACAATAGAAAATCTTCAGATGCTGGAAATCCAAGCAGTACATACAAAATGCTGGAGGAACTCAGCAGGCAAGGCAGAATCTATGGAAGAGAGTAGTGTCGACATAGAGATGCTGCCTGGCCTGATGAGTTCCTCCAGCATTTCGTGTGTGTTCCTTTGCATCCCATGTCAGGCTTTGTAAAGTGTGAGTGACAGTTACAGATTTCTTCACTCGCATCATGATATATGCGTTCAAGATTTAAATGTCAGGTTAATGCTTTGTTCTCGTTTGTATTAGTAACATACTTCATTATCTGTCTGGTTAAAGTTAGATCTGCAGTGAGAGGTTTATTGGAAGAAAACTCCACGACTGGAAGCAAACCACAACTGAAGACGAGGGAACAGTAACAATGAACCAACCCGAGGACTGAGAGCACCAACTGGAGAGAACCCTTCTGACTCGGAGATTCCAGTGATTCAGTCAGGAGAAAGTTTAGTGAGTCTAATTTACTCTAACACTGGTCCTTTAGACATTACATTTCTGTACCAAGGAAAATAGGAAATAGCTGGATCGGGACTGAAAAAATGTAGAACTGACAGTTATGCCAGTTGCAATCATTCTACATCTGCTAATGTGCTGTCAGCATCCCAGCTCCGTGAAGCAACGCACATTCCCTCATATTGTTTGCTCATTTCAAACGTGTCACTCCTGATGTTTCCTTGCTTGGCTGTGTTAGGTCATAATAATCTCAAAATGCGTTGACAATTTCCTCCCTTTATTAGATGCCGCGGTTGTTTCCAGCTCGAGTGATTGTAGAAGTGTGGAATTACCATGAACTACAGCAACATGTCATTGACTCCTCTGTCTATTGCAAGCTCCAATGATATACTTGTCCTCGAGTATATCGTCGTGCAAGCCTCTGCTAAGAGCAAACCCTCTTGAAACCAAATGTCCCGGCACCACATTTCATTCAGTCCTAACTAGCAAATGTCAACGAATAATTTTGATTTACATACCCTCTAGTCATCAAGTATTTTTCTACAAATAAATTGTCAGAACCTATGAATATGTGATTAAGCAGCAATAGGTTTTGCAATGTTCCCATCTTACCATGGATCAAAGGCACGGATTATATCTGTACTTGAGATGAACGAACGTCCTTGCAGCCAGGACTGCTGGAGCTGCCGGGGTCGATTTAAACTCAGTGATTTCGGGATGGGAAGCAGCGTGTTCGGTCAGGTGATGGAGGAGTTGATGTTAAGGTAGATGCAATGTTAAGAGACACTTTGGAAGGGTTGGCTGTGGACAGGGCATCATGTAGTGAAATGCAGCAACAGTTTCCCCTTCCTCCCTCACTCCCATTCTCACCCTCCTATTTTTTGCCGGTTTTAATTGCGGGAGTTGTGATCTCTTTATACTCACTGACCAGGGAAAGTAAAGCCTGTGATTCCATTCAAAGCCCAGTTTCTTTATAAAGAGTGAGGTTGAAGTTTATCGAGATGAACATGGGGGAATGCGTAAAGAAAGTTTAAATCAGATCAGTAGTAGTTTCTGAGGGCCGAGTGGTCCAGTTATGCATTTGTTGTGTTGATTAGAAAAGTTCTGACAGTTTAATTAGTGCAAGCCAATACAACTTCTGCATATCAATTATATTGTGGAACTGAAAAGAAATATTACCTTGATTAAGTATATACATCGAGATTTGTGCGTTAATGTTGTACCCCAGCGGGTTGCAGATCGACCATAACTCATTCGGTGAGCTGGCCAGCGCGGTACGGGACCGAGGGACGCGCTTCCCGTTCCCTGTTACTGACTCTACAGTCTCCCCATCTACCGCGCGCTCCAGCTCACCGCCCCGCCCACTGCCCCACACGCGCCCTCTTGCAGAGCTTCGTCTCCCTCGCTCTCCCGGGCTGACGTTGAGACGATTCAAGCATGCTGAGTGTGCCCGGTATGTCTCGTGAAGTGACGTGAAATTTACTTGTCTCTCATTGGTGATAGCAAATGCCAAATTAGTATACCAACCAATGGGGATATGGGCATTCCTAACCCGACTCCCGGGAAAGATACAACGAGCTCGTTTATTTAATGTCACTTTTCCTCGCCAAGGAGTTGGCGGAGCTGCAAGGGTGACGCATTGAAGTGAGAGTGCAGGGGGGTTATCTCCTCTGAAGTGGCGAGGACGAAGAAGGCTTCAGTATATTTGCAGCGGACACTGGTAAAGTGTTGCCCTGCAAGTGCGCTGTGGGGGTGATTTTGAGAGCAAGTCACGATCATAATATATGACACAATGGGCTGGGGGGACCCAGTGGCTGTCTTTTGTTTAACGTATCTGGGTTTAAACAACGGAGTAAACAGACCCACCTTAGGCCAGCAGGCTGTCCCAGTGGGTGCTGTGTGGACAGACACCTGGAGCATGGCTGATCCTTGTCTGCATTAGCAATTTATCTGAGGGACAAAATGCAATATTTACTAGTCTGATATTGACTGAAAACATCTATATTTATCATGTATTCTGTTTATGATATAATCATTGTCCACTTTATGTTCAAATTTAATAACCCCGCCACATGCTTGATGTCATGTGTGGCTTCCCCACAACGGGATCTGACGTCACGTGTGCAGTTCCGTACGTCACACTGGCGTTGAGACGGTCGAACTTTACCGCCTAAGGTATCAATTACCTGACCCACCCACCCCACCCTACAATCAACAGAGGAGTTACACTCTTCACATAGGTGTGAAGCCATGTTTATCACTGGTTACACCCAATAGCAGAGACAGAGCAGCTGAGAGGGCGTTACCTCAGCTGCCTTCATCTCCTGCTCCCGCATCGAACTCCCCGTCAAAGCGGAACAAACCTCAAGTAAATGTCCTGCTTATTGATTTATTTCCACTTCCCTTCCGAGGGAAGTTGGGGGCGTTTGTGAAGCGTCTCCTGCGGCCGGAGTCTGATGTATTGCTGAGAGGTAGGAGGATACCGCTCGGTTCATCGGCTTGATGCTAGCCCCATATGGAGGGATCTCGGCAGAAGGGCGAGTGTGAGGGATTTTACTGAGAGGATAAAGAAGGTGTGTGAGGGGGTGGACAGGGTGGAGTCTGAGAGGATGTTTATTCCAGTGGTGGATCCAGGCGGAGGATGGGGGAAGGAGCCCATTGACAGTGGGAAAGGGACATGAGTGGCTCGTCTGTGGAAATGTCTGAGTCCACGGTGGTGGCGAGCAGAGATGTTCACCACTTCGGGGGGGGGGGGGGGGAATGGGGCAAGCACCGGCAGACTGAGCTGCAAGTGGGTCTAATGGTCTGGGCAAAGTGAATTGGAGTGGTGTTGGGGGCAAGGAAGGACTGGTCTTGGGTCCTATTGAATGACAGGATGGACTGGATGGGCTGAGTGGCCTGTTCCTATTCTTGTTGTCTGTGTATTTAATGAGAAGGAATAACCAGACTCTTCTTGGGTCTGCAGGATATCCCAGTGGGTGTAGTAGGGACCGCTACTTGGAGCCCAGTTTTTCCCAAACTGTGTCAACAATTTGGCTGAGGGACCAAATTCAACATTTCCAAGTCTGTTCTTGAATAAAATGTATATTTGTACATTGTTAATGACAGAGAATGTATATTTATGATTATTGACACAAAATATATATTTGTATATTGTTAATGATATAAAACTTGTATTACTATATTGATAATGACATAGAATTGTATAAATTATGTTCCACGTGTTATCTGAATGTACTTGCCTGTGATGTTGCTGCAAGTCAGTGTTATTCTGTACCTGCATCTTCCTGTACATGCACACTTGTCAATAATTTCAACAGTCCCTGCGAAAACTCTGAGATTTGAATAGTGAAGATCATCTTGGCATCTCGGTAGGTCAATTATAAAGAGATAATATACTGTTAAGTACAAGACCCTTAACAGTGTCAATGAGCAGAGGGATCTTGGAGACCCAAGTTCATCGCTCCCTCAAAGTGGCTACACCGATTGACACGGTGGTTACGAAGGCAAATGGAATGCTTGCCTCTATTAGTGAAGGTATTGCATTCAAAATTCAGGAAGTTATGTTGCAGCTTCATAAAACTTGAGTTAGGCCACATCTGAAGTGTTTCATACAGTTCTGGTTGCCCCCATTCTCGGAAGGATGTCGGGGCTTTGGAGAGGGTGCAGAAGAGGTTTACCAGGATACTGCCTGGATTAGAGGGCATGAGCTATAACGAGAGGCTGGACAAACTAGTGTTGTTTTCTCCTGAGCGGCGCAGGAATAAGAGGATGGAGGTGTATAAGATTATGAGATTTCTTCGACAGTTTTCTCTGGACCCACGCAGGCTAGGGTAAGACGATGGAGGTTTATAAGGTTACGAGACACATAGATAGAGTAGACAGAGAATAACTATTTACCCGGGGTAGAAATGTCAAGATCAAGATGCATGCATTTAAGATGAGGGGGGTTGTTTGAAAGGAGATGTGAGGGGAAAGTGTTTTTTTTACACAGAGGGGTGGTTTGGTGGAATGTGCTGCCTGGTGTGATGACAGCGGCAGGTATATCGGGGACTTTTCAGAGATGTTTAGATAGACACATGAATGTGAGGGGAAATTGTGCAGGCAGAAGGGATTAGTTTAGTTGGCAATTTGATTAACTGAATAGTTTGAATACAACATTGTGGGCCGAAGGGCCTGTTCCTGTGCTGTACTGTTCTATGCTCTGTGTCTTTTGTCGAAAGGTTTCGCGATTATGGAGGCAAAATAAGTGAATGGGAACAACAGGTCAGCTGGAGCCCAATGTGGGAAATGTGAAATCACACACTTCTGTAGGACAGACCGCAATCCTGAGTGTGATTCAATGGGGATGGACTGATGTGCAGTTGGTAGGGAGGGAGGACAAAGGTGCATTGTATTTATTGCAAGAGTTACTGGGTATAAGAATGAAAATAACTTTAAGAATTATTTGTGCTTTGTTGAGATTGTACCTGGAATATGGTGTAAAATCCCGCTCCCCATACTAACACGGGTTATACAGAGCAAAGAACAAACTGCCGGAGGAACTCAGTGGGTCGGGCAGCATCTGTGGAGGGAAATGGACCGTCAACATTTCGGGCCGAGACCCTCCCTCTGGACTGAGAGAGACGGGAAATAATCAGAGAAAAGAGGTGAGGGGTGGGGATGGGGCAAGAGCTGGGGAGTGAGAGGCAGATCCAGGTGAAGGGGGAGGTGGGAAGGTGGACAGGAGTGGGAGGTGAGTGATTCGGACTGCAGTCCATGGAACTTAATTCCACAGAGGATTAACAAAGACGTCAGAGAGTATTTGTTATAGAGAGTGCAATGAAGATTCACCAGACTGATCCCTGGAGTGGTGGGGACATCATATGAAGAAAGATCGAATGTAATAACCCTTTTATTTAGAGAATCGAGGACTGAGAGGTGAACTCATTGAAATGCACAACATCATTATCGGTTGAATCAGGGATCCCAGTCTCAGAAAAAGGGGGTGGACTGTCCCGGACTGAGATGAAGGGAAATGTCTCCACTCCAGGGTTAGTGAATGTTTGTAAATCCCCACCACAGAGGCGGTGAAGACTCAATGATCACCCTCACTGAATAAAGAGGCTGGGAGATGGGTGGAGACTGAAGGGATCGAGTCAATGAGGATTGGGAAGAAATGTGGCTGAGATGGGAGAGCTGCTATCATATTGTCATTGGTTAAAGGGGCTGAATGGCCTCTTCCTGCCGTTTCTCACTTGATGTTTCAGTGTTCCTGTCCAGTGAGCTCAGAGGATGTGAATAGAAATTAGTGTTTGTAAACATAGAAGTGATTTGAATGAAAACTGCACAATTCCTTTTTGGGTCTGAATCATCTGTTAGACAGTAATGGGAATCAAACCCGTATTTCAGTGACCTAGTGGGTACAGGGATGGGATGGGAATGATACAGAGAGAAAAATTAAAAACGTAGCTGGTGTTAATTTGAAAAGTGGAAAATGTGGCGGGTGGATCATGTAGCGTGTGAGGAGCGAGAAGCAGAGTCACGGGTTTAAATGAGAGAACATGGGTCCATCACACGATCCTGTTTCCCGCTCCCTTTTTACCGCAGATCGGCAGCATCTGCAGGTTTTTTTTTTCTGAGGCCCTGCCCCCGCGCTATGAGATACCATCACATTGCGCATGCTCAGTCAGGCGACGGGCAGTGATTTTTTTTTGGATGGATGTGGGGGATCGTGTGGAGTTGGGATCAGGAGAGTGACCTCGCCCCCTGAGGCGGGGAGCCGGGGGAACGATCATTCTCTGTGGGGCGAGACCAACGAGATCCTGCAGGTGAGAACTGAGGCCGGTCCCGAGCTACATTGGGCAGTAATCCCTGTTATGTCCCTGAAAAGCCGGCTTCCCACCGCTTCCCGGCCAGAACCTGCTGGGTGGGTCCGGGTTGTGGGACTTTCACACCGAAGCTCCTGAGTTGAGCCGCCGCTCAGCCCCTGGTGCTGTGGTCCTAGTAGCGGGATGAGGTGGTGAGGCTGGGACTGAACCCATCCATTGAGATGTATCCTGGGAACTTTATCTCCATCACCTGCCCCAGTAGTGGATCCAAACTTCACCTGGATTGATGCCTGGGTTCGATAATCGTTTCCATGTATCTGGGCTCCTAGAAAAAAATATTCCATACTTCACTTAACTCTCCCTGGAGAAGATCCAACCCGGCAACGCAGGTTGTCTGATAATATCCACCGCATGAAAATGGGAAATCTGTTTATTATTGTCATGTATAGAAGTTCAGTGGAAAATGTGGCAGGTGGATCAGGCAGCGTGTGAGGAGCGAGAAGCAGGGACACTGTTTTAAATGAGAGACCCTGCACCCATCACACGATCCTGTTCCAGCTCCCTTTTCACTGCAGATCGGCAGCATCTGCAGGTTTGTTTCTGAGGCCCTGCCCCCGCGCTATGACGCACGATCACATTGCAACACGCTCAGTCCCGGGATGGGCAGTGATTTCTTGTGGATGGATGCGGCGGATCATTTGTGGGGTTGCGATCAGGAGTGACCTCGCCTCCTGGGGCGGGAAGCCGGGGGAAAGATCATTCCCTGTGGGGCGAGAGCAAAGAGATCCCGTAGGTGAGAATTGAGCGGACCCAAGCGACATTGGGCAGTGATTCCCGTTATTTCCCTGAACAGCCGGCTTCCACCGCTTCCCGGGCAGAACCTGCTGGGTGGGTCCGGGTTGTGGGACCTTCACACCGAAGCTCCCAAGGTGAGCTGCCACTCAGCTCTTGGTGCTGTGGTTCTAGGGGTGGGTTAAGGTGCTGAGGCCGGGACTGAACCCATCCATTGTGATGTATCCCGGGAACTTTATCCCCATCATCTGAACCTGTAGCAGATCCAAACTTCACCTGGATCGATACCTGCGTTCGATAATTGCTTCCATGTGTCCGGGCTCCAAAAATAATTTCTACACTTCAGTTAACTCTCCCTGGAGAAGATCCAACCCGGCTGTCTAATAATTTCCACTCCATGAAAATGGGAAATCTGTTTATTATTGTCACGTATAGAGGTTCAGTGGAAATCTTGTCTTGTGTAGCAACCACACAATTCATTAAACAGTACATTGAGGTGATAGAAGGTAAAACAATAAGTATTACAAATCATTATGGTTCCAGAGAAAGTGCCATGCAGAAAGTGTAAGGTCACTTCAAGTAACAGTGAGGTCAGCTGTCCATCGTATCACACTGGGGACATTCAGTTTGCTTATAACAGCAGAATGGAAACCGTCCTTGAGCCTGGTGGTACATGGTTTCAGGTTTTTGCAGCTTCTCCCCGATGCGGAATGGGTGAGAAGTGAGAATGTCCCAGGTTGTGGGGATCTTTGAAGTACAAGGTCTGCTTTACTGAGGCGGTGGGAAGTGCAGACAGAGTCCATGGAGGGGAGGTTAATTTCTATGATGTGCTCAGCTGTGTCCACAGGTCTCTGCAGTTCCTTGCACTCTTGGGCAGAGCAGTGGCCAGACAAAGGTGTCAAGTCTGGATGGGATCCTTTCCATGGTGCGTTGATAACATTTGGTTCGGGGAGATGTCAAGTATCCAGTTGTTCTGTTTTGGTCATTTTAGAATCTTTCATACAGTAGTATCTACTATTAATTCAGTAACTGTGTATTGCTGGAGTACCATCAGCGACCGTCCTTGATTCCTACTCCTATCTGGTTCCATCTCCACATCCCCTGCCCATCTGGTTCAAGCTCTGTCCAGCCTGTACCACACCATCTCACAGATATATATCAACCATCTTGTTCAACCTCTGTCCAGTCTGTATCCCACCACCTCAATGATATATATCAACCATCTTGTTTAAACTCTGTCCAGTCTGTATCCCACCACCTCAATGATATATATCAACCATCTTGTTCAACCTCTGTCCAGTCTGTATTCCACCACCTCAATGATATATATCAAACATCTTGTTCAGCGTCTGTCCAGTCTGTATCCCACCACCTCAATGATATATATCAAACATCTTGTTCAACCTCTGTCCAGCCTGTATCCCACCAGCTCAATGATATATATCAACCATCTTGTTCAACCTCTGTCCAGCCTGTATCCCACCAGCTCAATGATATATATCAACCATCTTGTTCAACCTCTGTCCAGTCTGTATTCCACCACCTCAATGATATATATCAACCATCTTGTTCAACCTCTGTCCAGTCTGTATCCCACCACCTCAATGATATATATCAACCATCTTGTTCAACCTCTGTCCAGTCTGTATCCCACTACCTCAATGATATATATCAACCATCTTGTTCAACCTCTGTCCAGTCTGTATCCCACCAACGCACTGATATATATCAACCATCTTGTTCAACCTCTGTCCAGTCTGTATCCCACCACCTCAATGATATATATCAACCATCTTGTTCAACCTCTGTCCAGTCTGTATCCCACCACCTCAATGATATATATCAACTATCTCGTTCAACCTCTGTCCAGTCTGTATCCCACCACCTCAATGATATATATCAACCATCTTGTTCAACCTCTGTCCAGTCTGTATCCCACCACCTCAATGATATATATCAACCATCTTGTTAAATCTCTGTCCAGTCTGTATCCCACCACCTCAATGATATATATCAACCATCTTGTTCAACCTCTGTCCAGTCTGTATTCCACCACCTCAATGATACATATATCAACCATTTTGTTCAACCTCTGTCCAGTCTGTATCCCACCACCTCAATGATATATATCAACCATCTTGTTCAACCTCTGTCCAGTCTGTATCCCACCACCTCAATGATATATATCAACCATCTTGTTCAACCTCTGTCCAGTCTGTATCCCATCACCTCAATGATATATATGAACCATCTTGTTCAACCTCTGTCCAGTCTGTATCCCACCGCCTCAACGATATGTATCAACCATCTTGTTCAACCTCTGTCCAGTCTTCATTGTGAGGTATTTTGTCTCACTGAGTTATTTCTGAAATCGGTGTTTGTTACCTGGAAGTACAAGAGGATTTATTGAATAGAGCATGAGCTAGGGTAAAGACAGCCACTACAATTTTAGTTTCAAGGGTACCAAATGGCCGCTGAGTTAATCTTTATCAGACGGAGACTCTCAGCTTTTAAAGTTGAGTCTGTTATTTCCTGTTTTGGTCATGTTTGGAGAGTCACTTTCTCTGTTGCCAGGAACAGCCCACAGGATCTGCAGGCAGTGGTGCTCATTTTTCTTTCTCTGGTCACTGCCCCCCACTGAGAGTTAGTGGCCTTGGGAGCAGATGTAACTGACTGATAGTGGGGCAGGAAGGATGTTGTGTTCATCAGATCGGGGAGCAACTTGGACAGTCCCAGTTCTGATACCGGGTCTCTTTCCACAAATCTAATCTGGTGAAACAAGAGTCCAGCACTATTACTTCAATTTTATATTAAAAGCGTTTTATTCCCGTTAGCCTACAGGAAATGTGATGGCCAATTGTGCTGGCCAAGACCTCATTTAACAATAAGATAATGATAAATTGAGTTCAGTTTCGCTGCTGGAGAATATGTAAAACGTATCCACGGTATCTGTTGACTCTCGCCCTGGTTTTACAGCCCGATCATTGGTCCAGTCAGATGATTATGAGGCTCCTGTTCTTGAATGGGTTGATGGAGTGTTAGTTTTTGAACTCTGATTGGCCGAAACACTGCATCATATTACCGGAGCAAGGAGTCCTGGGAGAGTTGCTGTTTAGGCTGTAATCTTTGGAAACTACTTCCGTGTCCTCATTCTCAAGTATTTTGCCTCACGATCGGTGTTTGCTACCAGATGATTTGTTTAATGCAGGAAAAGGTAAGGTAAAGACAAACATTACAATTTTAGTTCAACGTTTTAAAATAACAGTTGTTTTAATTTTATATTAAGACACTTTACAATAGACTCTCAGGGTAGCAGTCTGTCAACTGAAGTTTTATTCAAGTTGGATAATGCAACAACACAATGTTTCGAAAGACAAGAGTAAATCGATGGGAGAATGATTTCAAAAGAGAATTTCGTTGTTGGAATGTCCAAGTCAAAATCCTGTTGTTAATCCCATAGGAATGTTGTGGAATGGCCTGAAACAGCAGTTCAGGCAAGGAGTCCCAGCAACATCCCAGAGTTGAAGCAGTTTTGTAAGGCGGAATGGCCTAAAATTCCTCCAAGCCGATGTGCAGGAAGATCAGCAGTTACCAGAAGCACTTAGTTGAAGTTATTGCTGTACGGGGTGTGTGTCGTGGGGGGTGGGTGGGGTGGTGGTGGTCACACCAATTATTCAAAACCAAGGTTCACAGACTTATTTTGTACAAGTACATGTAATATTGAATCATCTTATTCTTGACGCAACGAGACTCAGAGCGTTTAAAATTGAGCCATTTTCTTACTTTTTCGGTCATATTTGGATGGCCTCTTTCTGCATGCCAGAATAACAGCCCATGTGACCGGTAGGGAGTGATAAATATTTTTATCGCTCTCTGGTCACCGTTGCTCAGTGAGAGTTAGTGGCCTCAGGACCAGATGTAACGGACTGATAAAGGGGTGTGGAGGATGTTGTGAGCATTGACTGTGTGTACTGAATAATTCCTGTGTTGGAATGAAGAGAAAAATAATGATGATCTCTTTTCCCATCTGTTTCCATCTGTTCATTCCCCGCGCAACTTGTTTAAACTCTGTCCAGCCGGTAACCCACCACCGCAATGATATATATCAACTATCTTCTTCAATCTCTGTCCAGCCTAGATCCCACCACCTGAATGATATATACCAACAATCTTGTTCAACCTCTGTCCAGTCTGTATCCTACCATCTCAATGATATATATCAACCATCTTGTTCAACCTCTGTCCAGCCTGTATCCCACCACCTCAATGATATATATCAACTATCTTGTTCAGACACTGTCCAGCCTGTATCCCACCAACTCAAAGATATATATCAACCATCTTGTTAATTTCTGGCCATTCTGTATCGCATCAATAATTACAATTTTAATTTCAACTGTACAAAATGGCAAAGTGTTAATCTTGACAGCATTTAAAGTGAGTCTGTTCCTCATTGTCATTTTTGGAGAGCCACTTTCTCTGTTGCCAGGGTAACAGCCCATATAACTTGCAGGGAGTGGTGCTCATTTTTATCGCTCTCTGGTCACGGTCACTCAGTGAGAGACAGCGGCCTCGGGAGTAGATGTAACAGACTGATAGTGGGGTGTGGAGGATGTTGTGAGCATTGACTGTATCGACTGTATTAGCCCAGTGTCAGAATGAAGAGAAAACTAATGAATGTGGGCATTACATTTGTGCAACTTTGTTCAGGCCGTCACAATGATCTTGTAATCAGTCAATAGTTGTGCATTATTTAAAGTACAAATAGAAAATGCTGGAAACGTTCAGAAGATCGGGCAGCATCTTGGACAGTCCCAGTTCTGATACTGGATCTTCCACAGTTTCTCCTTCCACGCATCCAATCTGATGAAACGAGTAAAAAATTTATATTAAAAACATTTTATTCCTGTTATCCTACAAGAAATGTGATGGCCAATTGTGCTCGGCAAGACCTCGTTTAATAATAAAATAATGATAAATTGAGTTCAGTTTAGCTGCAGGAGACAATTTTAAACGTATCTCCGGTATGTGGTGACACACGCCCAGGTTTTCCAGCCCGATCATTGGTCCAGTCAGATGATCATCAGGTTCCCGTTCTGTCATAGGTTGATGGAGTGTTGGTTTTTGAACTCTGATTGGCCGAAACACTGCATCATATTATCGGAGCAAGGAGTCCTGGTAGAGTTACTGTTTGGGATGTAATCCTTGGAAACTCCGGCCTATGGAGATCTCAGTATTTGGGATTTGGCCAAGGTCAGTACTTATACAGATTGGACACGATGTTTCTCCTTCCAAATGACTCAGTTGTCTCGGGCATCTGAACATTGGTTGTGGGTATATCCCTGAATACACCACTTGCTGTGAGATGTGAGGATGATAGCGTCGGGAAGTGACAGGTTCAGCTGTGTGACACTGTGAGGGTGGGTCATGGGATATCATAGTTTTTGATCCAAGTAAAATGGACCCGGGGATCAACCGGCCCAGGTTTATGAGGTGTTGAGCGAGTATTTCTGGTCTGGGTGTTCAGTGTTCAAACAGTGTATCGAAATTCCCCCTCATTGTCACCTGTCTGTCAGGCAGTGGAGATCTAACGGATTTTGATGATGGATGTCTGCGGTAAAAACTTAAAATGTTTGAAGTAATTCTAACGAAATGTGTGAACCTGAATCGTCAAATTTGTTCCTCTCCCCCACCTGCTGAGTGTTTCTGGTAATTCCAATTTTGTTTTTATTACATTTTCCCTGGAACGGTTTAAATTTCCTTAAATGGGCCTGATTTAACCTGGGAATGGAAATGGCTCGTTCTGTGATAGGAGAACTGTAAAGAAACCACAACTTTTCCCACTAAGTTATCCTGGTACCAATTTGCCTGTTGTTCCTGGGAATGTGTTCAGTACTGTTGTTGCTAACAAGGTTCACATGAATAATCTCAGGAATGATCGGCTTTACGTATGAGGAGCATTTGATGAGTCTGGACGTGCTCAGTGGAGTTCAGACGGTGAGAGTGGTGTGGGGAGGTGAAGTAAACCTACTGAATGCTGAAACGCCTCGATACAGTGGACATGGAGAGTCTGCAATCTGAGAGTACAGTCTCAGAGTAAAGACGCTTCCCTAAACATTGAGATGAGAAAAATCTCTTCAGCCAAAGGATGGCTGCTGTGTGGAAATTGTTGCCGCAGAGTGTGGTTGAGGCTGCGATTTGCATATATTTATGGCAGATTTAAATATGTTGTTGATTGATCAGCAGCTTCAGAGTTAAAGGATGAGGGCAGGAATATGGTGGTGGAATAAAACTTATGGTTTAATGGTGAACAGACTCATTGGACGGAATCATCTCATTCTCCTCCTACACCTTGTGTCTGACCATAACTGAACGATGAGTCCTTTGTATCTCATATCAGGCTTTGTGAAGTTCGAGGGGCAATTTCAGATTTGTTCATTGAGATCGTTATATTTGTCTTCAACATTTAAACATCGTTAAGTGGACATATTTTGCTCTCCTTTGTATTGTTAATGTGTTTTATTATCTGTCTGGTTGAAGTTAGACCTCCGGTGAGAGGTTCATTGGAAGAAAAACCCACAACTGGAAGCAAACCACGGCTGAAAACGAGGGAACAGCAACAAGTGAACCAGCCCGAGGACTGAGAGCACCGACTGGAGAGGATTCTTCTGACTCGGAGTTCCCATTGATTCAGTCAGCAGGAAGTCTGGTGAGTCTCATTTACTCAAACACTGGTCCTTTAGACATTACATACCTGTACAAAGGAGTGTAGGAAACAGTTGGAGTGAGACTGAATGTGCCCAGAAGTACCAGTTATGCCTCTGTCAGACCCCGTTGCAATCACTCTAGGTGTCGTAATGTGCTGTCAGCAGCACATCTCTTTAAAGCCACTCGCTTTACCTCATTTCAAGGTCTTGCATTTTCTGAAGCAGTTTTTGGTCAGTTCTGAGTGGGCAGAGGGAATCAGAGTGATTTATTTATACTTACTATCTTTCAAAAAATGTAATTACTTGAATTTATTTGCTGCAAACTTACTACCTATACCCTTTAAATTCTCAACCCAATTATTGAACGTCACTAAGCACTGGCCTCGAGTTAAGAAACAGCCCGTCACCGTCACAATCTGCTTCTTACCAATCATCTGTTTGCAGACTCTGAGGCTCTGTAACAAACTCAATGTTAACAGCAAGATGAGATAGTAACTAATACAAAAGATTTGTTGCTTCCTGAAAGGACACGTATCCTGTCTGATCCAAAGGGAAAGGTCCTCCGTTGTTTACAACTTGATTTGACCCGGCACCCGTCATCCCCGGTCAAGCTTCGTCCACTAACCCACACGAAGCATGGTCCCGCTGATGGGTGAGTCCAGAACTAGAGGCCACAGTTTAAGAATAATGGGTAGGCCATTTAGAACTGAATGCGGAAAAACTTTTTCACCCAGAGAGTGGTGGATATGTGGAATGCTCTGCCCCAGAAGGCAGTAGAGGCCAAGTCTCTGGATGCATTCAAGAGAGAGTTAGATAGAGCTCTTATAGATAGCGGGGTCAAGGGATATGGGGAGAGTGTAGGAACGGGGTACTGATTGTGTATGATCAGCTATGATCACAGTGAATGGCGGTGCTGGATAGAAGGGCCGAATGGCCTACTCCTGCACTTATTGTCTATTGACTATTGACCCCAATCTCCATCCACCCCGCCGATAGGCCCACATCGTTCCCATCGTTCACCCCACTATCGCACACGTGGACAGATCCCCTTCTCCAACATCCACCCTATCAGCTTGGGTGTCATAACTAACTGATCATACATTCCCGGCTCGGGCGCAAAAATAAAATGAAATTAAAAACAAGAGACCCTGGACTCCCCAGATGCCTAGCTCCATCCCGGCCCTTACCCACTTCAACCGACCTTCGAATTACACAAACCTGAGATCAGCCCCTTCCTCACCGCCGCCCGAGCAGGAGAACCACCGGCATCCGCTGGGTTCGGCACTGTGCTCTGATCTGCAGGAGGTCCCCGCAGCGCCACCTGTGGCAGGACGTCGGAGGGACAGCAGAGAGTGTTCAGGTGTCGGTTCATTCTCTGTGACATCCTCCAAACTTTACATCAACATCCAACTGACTCTGGGCGAACTTTAATGACCAAGAGATATAATCCCTGTCAGTGATCAGCTGTCTGAATGATTCGTTCACTGTCGGGGTGTTTAGGTTGCTGGGAGACAAGGACTGCAAGGACGAGAGGTCTTCTGTTAACTAATATTAATCTGTGTTTCCCCGCTGGCAATTCCGGTTTACAGTAGTAAAACTGTTGTTTATGAAAATACTAAACAACGAGACACTGCACTGACTGATCAGATCACCCTGGAAACTCTTCTTCAGAAACATTCTGAGTTTTGTGACCCAACTCAAGACAAGCACCTACTCTACGGACAACATGGCAGAGCAGGGCATCTGGCAAGGGACTTTACTTCACACAGCATCGGATTCAGCGATGGAACCCGTTAAGTACCTTCGTTCTCCTCCTGAAATCATTAAAACCTCCACTAACTTGCCTCACCCACACGTGACGTCACTCTGGTGCCCCCACATAAAACCATCAAATATCGAAGCAGAGTTAGGCTACTTGGCCATCTGACGTCACGTGCGCGGTTCCTTACGTCTGAGGGTTTGCTTGTCACTCACCAGTATTCTCACCAAGTTTGAAACTTCCCACTCACAGTCGCCTGTCTGTGAGCATCTGGAAATTAAAGAAACACTCAAGATGCTGGAGGCCTGAAAACAAGTCAGAAATTGTTCAAAGCCATTCCGACACAGACCTTAACAATTATCTTTCCACAAATGACCTTTATCTGTTGAGTGTTTATTTCATTTGTAGCTTTTTAATACGTTGTCTTGGAATGTACTAAAAGTGAGTTAAATCTCATGGGAAACGGAGATGTGTGGAACTGGGAAACTGGGCTGCAAACTATCAGATAACATTTAATGTTGATAAGTGTGGGGTGTTGCACGTTGGCAGGGCAAACCAGGATTTGACTTACACAGTGACTGGTAGGGGCTGTGGTATGTGACAAAACAAATTGACATGGAATACAGATCCACAATTACTTGCAGGTAGCTCCAGAGTCGTAAAGAGAGCTTTGGGCATATATTGACATTTATAACTCACGCAGGCTATTGTGAAGAGAGGTTGGGATATTAATACGAAAGTGGTAAAAGACACCGTGAATCCAAATATGCAGAATTGTGTTCAGTTCTCGTCATCTACTTGGAGGAAAGATACCAATAAGCGTGAAAGAGTGCCGGAAAAATTACACGGACGTTGCTGGTATTTCAGGAAAAAATGATCAAACTTGATTCCCTCGAATACAGGAGAATGAAGGGAAATCCTAGCAGGGTTCCAGCTTTTTTATGCTATTTGTCACTACAATCAACTGAGGGGTCCATGGAACCCAAGTTGTTCACCTCTGCTAGAGATATACAAAAGTATGATGGTATAAATAGGGTGAATGCAAGTAAGCTTTTGCCCCTCAGGTTGGGTGATGTCACGGATTTAGGGCAAAATGTGAAATATTTAAGGGTAATCTGAGGGCTAACTACTTCAGAGAGGGTGGTGCGAATGCGGAAACAGCTCCCTGCAGAAGTGAGAAATGGAGGTTCAATTGTAGTACTTAACAGATGTTTAGGGAGATACATGGATGAGAGAGGTATGGAGGGCTATGGTCTGTGTGCAGGGGGATGGGACCACACCGAACTTGGCACGGACTGGATGAGCTAACAGTCCTGTGTCTGTGCAAAAAGATACTCCCTGTCTACTCTATCATTATCTTTCATAATCTTATAAACCTCTATCAGATCTCCCCCCAGACCACACCGCTCCAAGGAGAACAACCCAAGATTTCCACTAAAAAATGGATTTTGTTTGAATCCATTCTGACGAAAGGTCGGGAAACCGAATTGTTAACTTTGCTCCTCTCCCCACGGCAGTTCCTTATTTGCTGAGCGATTCTTTAATTCCACTTTCTCGTCATTACACTCACCACGGAACACGTTAAATCTGCTGGAAATGGCTCAGGGCACCAGCTCCCGTTTTGTGATAGTAGAACAGTGAAGAAATCAGAGCTTTTCCCCAGTGCACTATCCTGGTATCAATTGTCCTGTTATTCCTGGAGATATGATCAGTACAGCTGTTGCTAACAAGGTTCCTAAGATAAAGCTGGTGGATAATAAACCATGCATGAGGAGCATTTGATGGCCCTGGCCTGTGCCCAGTGGAATTCAGAGGGATGGTGGTTGGGGGTGGGGGATGGCGTTGGGGGTGATTATTTACACCAACTGAATACCAACAAGCCTGGATATAATAGGAAAGGAGAGGACGTCTCGATTAGACAGAGAGTCATTGATCAGAGAGTGCAGCCTCAGGATAAAAAGAAACTCCACTGTAAATTGAGAGAGGAGAAATTACTTTTGCCAGATGTTGGTTGATCTGTGGAATTTGATGGCACAGAAAGTGGTGGAGGCGATCGTTGGGTACATTTATGTTTTGCATTGCTAAATAGGTCGAGTATTATAGCAGGGAAGCAAAAATACGGTTTGGAAAAATAATCGTCTATGATTGATTATGGAGCGGACTAGAATGACCGAATCACCTAATTCTAACCCTATGTATTACGACTTGTGTCTTATACCATGACTGAGCCAATGACTTCTTTGTATCCCATCACGACCAAGAGAAAATCACCAGTTCCTTGAAATTCAAGCAACGCATACAAAATGCTGGAGGAACTCATCAGGCCAGGCAGCATCTATGGAAGAGAGTCGATTCGACATACAGTTGCTGCCTGGCCTGATGTGTTCCTCCACTATGTGTGTTCCTTTGTATCGCATCTCAGGTTTTGTAAAGTGTGAGGGACAGTTCCAGATTTCTTCACTCGGATCATTATTTATGCGTTCAAGATTTAGATTTCAGTTTAATGCTCGGTTCTCCTTTGTATTGTTAACGTGTTCCAACATCTCTCTGGTTAAAGTTAGACCTGCGGCGAGAGATTTATTGGAAGAAAAGTCCACAACGGGAAGCAAACCACGACTGGAAGCAAGGGAACAACAACAAGTGAACCAGCCCAAGGACTGAGAGCATCAGCTGCAGAGAACCCATCTGACTCGGAGTTCCCATTGATTTAGTCAGGAGAGAGTTTGGTGAGTCTCATTTACTCTAACACTGGTCCTTTGGACATTAAGTTTCTGTACCAAGGAAGGTAGGAAATAACTGGCGTGGGACTGAATAACTGAAGAAGTGCCAGTTACGCCAGTTGCAATCACTCCAGATTTGCTAATTGCTGTCAGCATCACAGCTCAGTGAAGCCACACACATTCCCTCACATTTTTTTGCCCATTTCATCTCTTATCGGCTCTGCTGCTTCCTTGCTTGGCGGTGTTTGGTCGCAATAATCTCAAAATGCGTTGACTATTTCCTCCCTTTATAAGACGCCGCAGTGCTTCATGCTGTAGTGGCTGCAGAAATGTGGAATTACCATGAACTCCAGCAATTTTGCATTGATTCCTCTGTCTATTGCAAGCTGCAATGATATACTTGTCCTCGAGTATATCGTCGTGCAAGCCTCTGCTAAGAGCAAACCCTCTTGAAGCCAAATGTCCCAGCACCACATTTCATTCAGTCCTAACTAGCAAATGACAACCAATAATAAACATTTACATACCCTGTCGTCATCAAGTACTTTTCTACTAATAAATTTTCAGAACCTATGAATCTGTGATTAAGCAGAAATAGATTTTGCAATGTTCCCATTTGATCTTGTGCCAAAGCATGGGTTATAACTGCGCTTAAGTTGAATAAATGTCCTTGCGGCCAGCACTGCTATAGCTTCCGAAGTCGGTTTATAGTCAGTCATATCGGGATAGGAAGCAGGAGTTGGGCAAGATGATGGAGGAGTTGATATTAAGGTAGATGCAATGTTCAGAGAGACTGTGGAAGGATTGGCTGTGGACAGGGCATCATGTAGTGAAAAAGGAACAACAGTTTCCCCTCCCCCTCACTCCACCTCTCACCCTCCTATTGTTTTGCCGGTGTTAATCGCGGGAGTCAGCAAATCTTTCTGCTCACTGACCAGTGAAAGTAAAGCCTTGATTCCATTCAGAGCCCAGTTTCTACTGGGCGGGGCGGTGACCTGGCCAGCAAGGTGGGGGACCGAGGGCCGTGCTCCCCGTTCCCTGTTACTGACTCCACAGTCTACCGCGCGCATCAGCTCACCGCCCCGCCCACTGCCCACGTGCGCCCTCTCGTGAAGCATCGTCACCCTCGCGCTCTCGGGCTGACGTTGAGAAGATTTAAAAATGCTGCGCGTGCCCGGTATCTCTCGTGAAGCGCTGTGAAATTCACTTATCCCTCATTGGTGACAGCAAGTGCCAATTTAGCATACCAACCAATGGGGATATGCGTTTCATCATTAAGGGGTTCCCTCCATAGACCCCACTATGTGTTTCCTAACAAAACTCCCGGGAATGAGCCAACAAGCTCGTTTTTTAAATGCTGCTCTTTCTCGCCAAGGAGTTGGCAGAGCTGTAAGGGCAACGATTGAAGTGGGAGAACAGGGGGTTTATCTCTTCTGAAGTGGCAAGGTCGAAGAAGGCTTCACTATATTTATAGCGGACACCGGTAAAGTGTTAACCTGCAAGTGCGGTGTTGAGTGATTTTGAGAACAAGTCACGATCTTTCTGTATGACACAATGAGTTGGAGGGAACCGGTGGCTGCCTTTTGTTTGAGGTGTCTGGGTTTAAACAACGGAGTAAACAGACCCACCTCGGGCCAGCAGTCTGTCCCGATGTGTGTTGTGGGGACAGATGCTTGGAACATGGTTTCTTCCTGTCTGCATTAGCGATTTATCTGAGGGACAAAATGCAACACTTACAAGTCTGATATTGACTGAAAACATTTATATTTATTATTGTATATTGTTTATGATACAATCATTGTCCAATTTATGTTCAAATTCAATAGTCAGTCAACCATACAGGAAAGCCGATGAATACAGTGAAATAAAACAGCATTACTGCACAACAAGCTGCCTTGTTGGAAACTGCCTATCCAAGATTCCACAAGGTCAGGCTCATTGACTGATAGTATTATCTAGCCATCGTCACCTCTGTTGTCCTCTCCTTCCTTTACCTATTTTACCCAACATGGAATACTGTCTTCTCTTGATGTGGCCAAATTATCTGAGTTTCTCATAAAGCAGAGCAGATGTCCAGGTATCCCCATTTCCTTAAGGATTTGCTGTCGTTTATTATGGTCCACACTGTTGAAGGCTTTAGAGTAGTAAATAAAACACAGATAAATACTTTTCTGGAAGTCTCTTGATTTCTCCATTATCCAGCATGGGTTTGCAATTTGCTCTCTGGTGCCTCTGCCTCTTCTAAAACCAGCTTGTACATCTGGCAGTTCGGGTTCCATATATTGCTGGAGTATTGCTTGCACGATCTTTAGAATTACCTTTCTAGCTTATGAAAATGTTCGGTAATTTGAACAATCCTTTACATTTCCCTTCTTGGGTATGGGGATAAAGACAGATCTTAATCCAGCTTAAAGGTCATTGTTGTTGCTATTTTTTCCCCAGATCTGCTGGAAAATTGTATGCAACACATTTACAGCATCACCTTTTAGAGTTTTAAACAATTCAACTGGACTCCTGTCACATCCTGCAGCCTTATTATTGGCAATGTTTTCTATGGCCCATTCGACTTCACTTTCCAGAATGCCTGGCTCTAGATCGATGAGGGAGTGATTGCAGGTGGCTTCGCTGTTGGATCTTTCTGCAATTCTTCTGTGTATTCCTGCCAACTCCCTTTGATGTCCTTTGCTTCTGTAAGGTCTTTTCCTACGCTCATTTTACATGAAATGTTCCTTTGATTTCCCTAAGATTCAGCAAAAGATCTCTTGTGTTTCTTTTTCCAATTCTGTTGGCTTCTTCAGCTTCAGTGCATCGCTCCTTTAAGAAAGTTTCCTTATATTTCCTTGCTATCTTCTTGAACTTTGTGTTCAGTTGGAGGTCTTTGTTCCAATCTCCATTTGCTCCCTGGAATGTAGGAGAGTGAGCAGTGACCTTACAAACATGGTTTATATTATGAAGGGCAGAGTAACTGACTCACTCCTTTATTTGTGTAATTCAGGTCATTGCCAGCAGGTGGAGCAGCTTTCTGCCACCCAGACGGCAGACAAGAAGACGACAATCAACCAACCTCAGTCAGACTCAGAATGGACACAGGTATGCTCACTGAGCTCTTTCTCATTAAAACTCTGTCCTTATGGTGCACGTGTAGTCACATTATCAATAGTTCAGAGGGATAAACTTGGGCGATAACGGGGCAGAAAGAAAGTGCCATCAAACGGGGTCATTGTTCCACCTGGTAAAGCGACTTTGAGCACTGGAACAATTTACCAGCTCCAGCGCAGCGACCTAACAACGGGAATGGTCGAATCACTCCGCTCATCAGGCAAATCTTCACCTGAGAGAAAGGAGAAGAAGCCCCTGAATAAGGTGGGAGTGGGTAACACTCAGACAGGAATACAACAGCGGGCAATGTAACAGTCGAGGGAACAGACAGAATTTCCGTCAGCATTTGGTACGACCTGATGTGGGAAATGCCTCCGACAGCCGTTGAGAGAAACAGAAGTTGTTTTCTGTTTGGAAGGGCAATGGTGAATTCTCCCCAGATTAACGGGTTGTTGCACAATGGAGGTGAGGGGAGTTTCCGGTGTCTGTTTTCTGTGGCCGAGTTAAAGAACGTTATATTGAGGGTGGACGGGCTGGGTGCAGGAGATAGTGAACAAGAGAAATTGTACACAGGGAATCGGGGGGGGGGGGGCTACTGAAGCAATGAAATGTCCTTGGCGAATAGGATTAAAGTAAAACAAAATAATAAGTGGAGAGGACACCGTACAAAATGCTGGAGGAACCCAGCTGGTCAGGAAGCACCTATAGAGGAAAAATAACCTTCAACGTTTCGGGCTGAGAATCTGTAAATTGATTTCAAAGTCGTCCTGGGTACATAAAATGGAGTCAGCACTAGAGGAGCGTTGTTCTGGCTGAAGGTCTGTGATCAGTCGTGTCCGCAAGGATCACTGTTTCGCCATGCGTCGTGTGTGTGAATCAAATAGGTTAATCATATGATATACTGGGTAGACTTATTCGTTGATTTACAGAGTTGGAGGAGTTGAATAAATTTGGGACTGTTGTCAAAGTGTTCAGCATCCAGTTAGAAATAGGAACAGAGAGTCACCAAGTACAGATAATTCAGGCAAATGTGAGAAGTTGCATTTTGAGAGGTCAAATTCGTGAGCAATGTGCACAGTGAATGTTGGGACTGATAATAAGATTGATGTACTGTGGGGTCTTGTGATGGGTATGCACAGCTCCCGGAAGGTGGCAACACAAATGGTAGTGTGCTAACAATGAGTTGAGGTATTTGTTAAAGTTAGACTGTAACTGGATACACGTTGGTTAAGAGACAATTTCAGTATTGTGCACAAATCGAGAATGATGTGGAGGGTCTGTAGAGGGTGCAGACGAGTTTCACCACAAAAACCTGAGGTAACAGGTTTGTTTAGATGGTAAAGTTTAAAGGGGATTTAGGATGCATGTTTTCCACAGAGAGTGATCGGTGTCTGGAATGAGCTGCCGAGGGAGGGACTGCAAACAGATACTCAGCATCATCTGAGAGGCGTTTGAACTCATGAGCAGGCCGGGAACGGAGGGATATTGATCATGTTCCTGAAGATGGGATTGGTTTAAATTGGCATTGTGTCTGCAAACGCATGGTACATCTATTATTTTATGTTCTATGACCGACTACAGATCTGAACTCCGCCATCTCCGCCTTCCTGTCAAATTGTGAGGATCACCAACTGTTCCAGTTGACGAGATTCTACATGGAGCGACTGGAGCAGGCGATTGAGGAGGGTGTGGAGGGAGTCAGCTTCATGCTAACACATGGTCGTCATTTCAATGACCGGGAGTATCACGTAAGTGGAATGGACATACACTGAGTGTAGATTCTACCGAATCAATCACAGACCGACAGAACCGGTGTAACGACACCTCTGGGCAGTGAAAATCCTGCAATGCTTGTGGTCAACATCAAGAAAAGAGTTTTCATCTCCGGAAACCCTGAACCTTTATTGACCAATACAAGCCTCTCTCCAGTTTTCTGATCACATTCATTTATAGACAGATTAGGATACAGGCAATGATTGACTGGTGAATTTAGTGATGTGACACTTGACGGACATTGCAAGTGGACAGAGAACCACTCTACACCACTCAGTCTGACATCACATCATGTTCCCAGTGTTCGACCTTAGTGGTCATTCACCAATCTGTGTTCTTCTCATGACCCACGGGTTTCCCACAAATCAAATATATAGTGACTTATTCCTCAGCTCATTCTCAGTCTACCTTCAACCCTATTTTCAACTCAGGCAACACTGACTCGTCTCTCATTTGAACTGCTGACTCTTATTTTGATCAATATCCCAACATGCCTCATGTTTCTGTTACCTTCTGTTCCTTGTGACTTCCAATTTGAGTTTGTAATTACCACAGCATATACTGTTAACATGGGAAGTGCAACGTTAGTGCCACTGAAAATATTCCAAACATCTACAGCTAACATAGAATTACAAAGAAACAGCTTTCCAATGGTCCTTGTGCTACTGGAGTGCATTCACCTATTGCCACCCAGAATGAATATTAGTGAAGAGCCAGACACCATACCAAACACTATATTCCACGTGAGGCAGCTGACAATTTCAGTCCAAACTTCTTACTCAACATTACCACCAGTTGGCTTTGGTCTGTCACACACGCACAATAGTCCTGAGTTTGCTGGCTGCTCCTCACTGCCAGTTTCCAGCTGTTGGCTGGCTCTGGACCCCTCGTGGAGCCTGGCAGTGAAGGGTGAAGCTGCTGCGGTTCACCAGGGATTACCCTGGCGAAAATCAACAGTGACCCGGCCATAGTTTCACCTAGTCATAGTCATCAAACCCTACAGTACAGCAACAGGCCCTCCTGCCCATCTCGTCCACACCGACTTATTATCTGCTTAGTCCCATTGATCTGAACCCGGACTGGAGACGTCCATAACTCCCCCATTGAATAAACTTATCCAAACTGATCTTAAATAATCAACTCGAATGTACATCGACTAATTAAGATGGCAGCATGTTCTGCGCTCTTCAGCAACCTCTGAGTGAACAAGTTCCCCCTCATATTGCCTTTCACCTGTCATCGTTACCCTATGATCTCTAATTCCAGTCCCACCCAACCTCAGTAATAAATGCATTTTCGCACTAACTCTCTCTATACCTTTTATAAACGTGTATATCTCTGTCACATCTCTCATGGTCCTCCTACACTCTATGGAGTAATGTCCTAGCCTATTCACGCTTTCTCTATATCTCAGATCCTCAAATCCTGGCAACAATCTGTATTTTATTCTGCATTCGTTCAATCTTATTGATATCATTCCGGGAGGTAGGTGTACACATTGCTTCAAATTAGCCTCTGCAACATCAACTTCGACATAATATCCCAACTTCTGTATTCAATATTTTGATTTATGAAGCCCCATGTCCAAAAAGCTTTACAACGCCATCTACCTTCGATAACACTTACAAGAAATTTTGGATCTGTATCACTTTGCAGGATCTCATCACACTTCCTACTCTTGTCATTGGTACCAACGTGGACCAAGACCTACTCATCCTGCCCTTAAGGAAGTTTCAGAGTCGATATGAGATATCACTGACCTTGGCAAGACACCATCCAAAAATCCTGTTCTCATAAATAGAATCTCCAGTCTGTTCTCCTGACCATTGAATTCCCCCTGTCAGTGCAGATCAGCAATTATCATCCCTTCTGAGTCACAAAGCCAAACTCAGAGCCAGAGGCATAATCACCATGTCTTTCCTCTGCGAGGCCATACCCCAAAACAGAAAGCCGTATACCTGTTACAAGGAGTTTCCTGTAGTGGCTGCCTGTTCCCTTCCCCCTCCTGACAGTCACCCAGTTTCCTGTGTTCTGCGCCTTGGGTATAGCTCCCTCCCTGTAAAGTCTGTCAGTCAACCTCTCAGTCTCCCGAGTGATCCCGGGTTTATCCAGCTCCAGCTCCAATTCCTCAGCACAGTCTGTAAGAAGCTGCAGCTGGATGAAATTCCCGAAAGTGCAGTTGTCAGGGACACTGGAGGTCTCCCTGACTTGCCGCACCCTGTAGGAAGAGCATCCCACTATCCTGCCTGGCATTCCCACTGTTCTAACAGTGAAACAGAGAAGGGAAATATTACCCAAGATCGACCTAAATCCTCCGCCTCTCCTCACTGAACCCTCTCTGACACAAAGCCTCAATAACCTACCTATCTCTGGCTCACTCACACTATGTCTGCTCCTTTTAAACCTTGCCAAGTGGATAAGTACCCCGCAATCTGTGGCGTTCAGAAAGTCATCACTGGCCACGCTAACTTCTTTTAATTTATTTTTCCTGCTACGAACAATTGCTGTCAGTGATCTGTGACGAGCAGAATGTGTTGGGTCAGTCCATGTTCAGGGTAGATTTGTACCCATCCCTCCGCCTCTCAATATATTCCCCATTGTTCATTACAGAGCGTGACTGACCTCGCGGAGAAGGGAAAACGAGTGGGCGCTTCCAAACTCCTCCTGGATCTGGTGATGGAGAAGGGCTCCGGGGCCCGGAAGGAGATGTGGGAATCCTTTGTGAAACTACATCACCACTTACCGAAGCTGAGCAGAATATTGAAGGAAATACGGGAGCGAGGTACGGTAAACAGTACACTGTGTGTTACAGATGTAAATGCTGATGAATTTACAGTATTACACAGAACAGACTTCATGCAGGTTAATCTGTTTGAACAGGTGACGGCCAGTTCGCCTACATGGACACTGAGCGGGGTTTATCTGAAGTGCCCAAGCATCTGAAAGGTAAGTGATGGACTGGAAAGCTCAAAGCCTTTATTTCACTCTGAGAGTCTGAATACGTGTCTTTAGAGGCCTGTTTCGAGACTGTCAGAGTCTGGGAGACAGGTTTTTGTTGTTATTTTACACTGAGAGTCTGAATACGTCTCTTTAGAGGCCTGTTTAGAGACTGTCAGAGTCTGGGAGACAGGTTTTTGTTGTTATTTTACACTGAGAGTCTGAATACGTCTCTTTAGAGGCCTGTTTAGAGACTGTCAGAGTCTTGGTGACAGGTTTTTGTTGTTATTTCACTCTGAGAGTCTGAATACATCTCTTTAGAGGCCTGTTTAGAGACGGTCAGAGTCTGGGAGACAGGTTTTTGTTGTTATTTTACACTGAGAGTCTGAATACGTCTCTTTAGAGGCCTGTTTAGAGACTGTCAGAGTCTTGGTGACAGGTTTTTGTTGTTATTTCACTCTGAGAGTCTGAATACGTCTCTTCAGAGGCCTGTTTAGAGATGGTCAGAGTCTGGGAGACAGGTTTTTGTTGTTATTTCACACTGAGACCCTGAATACGTGTCTTTACAGGCCTGTTTAGAGACGGTCAGAGTCTGGGAGACAGGTTTTTGTTGTTATTTCACACTGAGACCCTGAATACGTGTCTTTACAGGCCTGTTTAGAGATGGTCAGAGTCTGGGAGACAGGTTTTTGTTGTTATTTCACACTGAAAGTCTGAATACGTCTCTTTAGAGGCCTGTTTAGAGACTGTCAGAGTCTGGGAGACAGGTTTTTGTTGCTGTGGCTGAGGACAGGAAGCAATTTGCATTTGTCACAACACCCGGCACCTTCCCGATCTCGGGATCTGTACCCGGAGGCCTCTATGAGTTTGATAAACAGACATTCCCGTCGGCCTCTGTCCTGTTGCAATCGCTGTACCTACCTCTCCACCTATCTTTGTATCATCCGCAAACTTTGCCACGAATACATTTATTCCATCATCTAAATCATTGACAAACAATCTGAAAAGCAGCGGTCCCAATACTGATCCCTGCGGAGCACACCAGTCACTGGCAGCCAATCAGAAAAAGGCCCTTTTTATTCCCACACTCTGCCTGCTGCCTGTCAGCAATTCCGCTCGACGTGCCAGTATCTTTCCTGTGACATCATAGATTTTTATCTGGTTAATCAGGTTCGTGTGCGGCACCTTATCAAATGCTTACTGAAAATCCAAGTAAATGGTATCCAATGACTCTCCTTTGTCCAGCCTGCTTCTTACTTCCACCGTGAAATCTAACAGAAACATTGCTAACTTATTTTGTCATTAGTCTCAAGTACCTCGAAACCTCAACCTTAATTAAAGACTCCAACTCTTTCCAATCGCCGAGTTTTAGCTATCTGGCCTATAATTTTCCTTCTTTTGCCTTTCCCCCTTTTAAAGACTAGAGTGACGATAGCAATGTTCCAGTCCTCCGGGACCATGCCCGAAACAAGTGATTCTTCAAAGATCATGAACAATCCATCCGTTATCTCTTCAGCAACCTCTCTCGGATCTCTGGGATGTAGCCCATCTGGCCCAGGTGACTTTGCACCTTAAGAGCTTTCAGTATGCCGAGAACTTTTCTCTTTTGAAATAGCAATGGCACTCACTCCTACTGCCTGTCACTCGCAGACCACTGCATGCTGCTAGCGTCTTCCAGAGTGAAGATATATGCAAAGCACACATTAAGCTATTCTGACATTTGTTTGTCCACTATTACTATCTCACCGACATCATTTTCCAGTGTTCCAGTATCAACTCTCACCTCCCTTTTACTCTTCATATTCCTGAAAAAAGGTGTTTATTATCCTGTTTTATATTATTGGCTTTTCTGCCCTCACATTTCATCTTTTCCCTTCTTATCGCTTTTTTAGTTGCCTTTTGTTGGATTTTAAAAGTTTTCTATTCATCCAACTTTCCCTCACTTTTGTTATCTTGCATGGCCTTTCCTCGGCTTTTATGCAATCCTTAACTTCCTTTGTCAACCACGTTTGCCGACACGTGACACTTGAGAACTTCTTCCTCCATGGGCCATACCTATCCTGCAATTTGAGACCTATTCCCAGAAGTTTCAAACATCTCTGCTGTGCCGTTATCTCCACTGGTATCCTTCTCCAATCTACCTGGGAAAGCTTCCCTCTCGTGCCTCTGTAATTCACTTTATTCCAAAGCGATACTGATACCATAAGTTATGCTTCTCCAATCTACCTGGGAAAGCTTCCCTCTCGTGCCTCTGTAATTCACTTTATTCCATAGTGATACTGATACCATAAGTTATGCTTCTCCCTCTCAAACTGCAGTATGAATTCACTCATATTATGATCACTACCAGTTGAGGGCTCTTTTACATTAAGCTCCCTTATAAGATCCGAGCTATTACATAACACCCAATCAAAGACAGAATTTTCCTGAGTAGTTTCAAAAAAACTAGTTTGTTTGATTTTCGAATTCCCCGTGCATATTGAAATATGTCATCACCTTGATGACACGCCTTTCCCAGCTTCCTTTGCAATCTCAACCCCACACCTTCGCTACTATTTGCAGGCCAATATAAGATTCCCATAGAGCTTTTTTTAACCCCTGTAGTTTCTTATCTCCACCCACAAAGATTCAACATTCTCTAACCCTATGTAACCTCTTTAACAAGATGTGATTCCATCTTGAACCAACACGGCCACACCACCATCGCCTATGCCTTCCTGCCAGTCCTTTCGATAAGACGTAAATCTTTTAACGTTAAGCTCCCAGCTATGGTCTTCTTTCAACCACGACATGGTGATGCCCACAACATCATACCGACCAATCTCTAATTGCGCCAAAAGTTCGTCCACCTTATTCTCAATGTTGCGTGCATTTAAGTGCAATGAGTTTAGTCCTGCATCTCTGCCCTTTTGAATGTTGTCTATGCAGTACAACTTAACAGTTTGCTCTGTTTGTATTTGAACCCAGTCATTGGCTTGTCCTTAATTACATTCATGTTAAACCCATCATCTACTTGTAAAACTGCTGGTTCATCCACAGCTTTATCGTCCTAGTTCCAGTCCCCCTGCCATTTTAGGTTAAAACACTCCCAACAGCTCCAGTAAATCTGCCCATAAGAATATTGGTCCTCATCGGATTCACGTGCAACCCGTGCCTTTTGTACAGGTCCTACCTGCCCCGGAAGTGGTCCCAATTATCCAGAAATCTGAATTTCTGCCCCCTGCTCCAAATGCTCCGCCACACATTTCTCTGCCACCTCATTCTATTCCTATTGCCACTGTCGTGTGGCACAGGCAGCAATCCTGAGATCACTACTTTTGAGGTCCTGTTTCTCAGCTTTTTTCCTAACCCCCTGTGTTCGGTTTTCCAGATCTCCTCCCTTTGCTTTTCCTATGTAATTGTTACCAATGTTTGTCAAGACTTCTGGCTGCTCAACCTCCCTTCTCAGGATATTGTGGACCTGACCAGAAACATTTTGGACAATGGCACCTGAGAGGCAAAGTACCATCGGTGTGCACAGAATCGCCTACCTGCCCTCCTGACTTTAGAGTTCCCTATTACCACTGCCATCCTCTTCAGCTTCCTGCTCGTCCGCACATCATCGGGGAATTGCCTGAGTTCATGGACCAGATCCTCGGAGAATACGAGACTGTAGACCAGTGCGGGGTGTGTTACATCATGACTGGCTCAGCCTCGAAAAGGAAACTGAAATTATGTTCCTTTTCTGTGGCTCAGTACTGACGGCTTCATCCTAAAGGAGTGTCAAGAACATGGGGTCCATTGTGAGAGAAGTAAAAGTCAGTAGAGTAAGTAAATGCCCCCTCCCCCACTGTTACCCTCTGCAGGGTTGCACAGTTCAGCAGAAGCTGAGCAGTGAAAGCAGTGAAACCACCCGCTCCACACAACACTCTCCTCTCCAGAATCACGTGTGCACTTGGTGCTCACTGGAACACCGGGGAATCTGCAAACTACCAACAGAGGGGAGAGTGGAGCCTTTAACAGCGAATCTGAATCAGAGCAGAAATATTTCTGGGCCATCGTTCATTTTCAGACACTGTAATCTCTGATCACCCGATTTCACACAAACAGTGTTTTTAACGAGTATTTTTTTTATTAAAGAAAATATGTTGTGAGCTCCATGTTCATCAGATCAGGCATTGACAACCTATTTCTGTCCGTCATAAGATGTTCGAAGGAAACACATGGAGACTCTGCGGGTACAGACTGAAACACTGAGAGTGAACACGATCCTGATGAGGGAGAAGGTGAAGGTTTTCCAGCTGGTTGATCGATACGCTGAGCTCACGGTCATTTCTACTGTTCGAGATCGGAGACTGGTGGAACATGAACTGCTGGCAAGAGGCAGAGACCACGAGGAGTGGAGACAGAAACATCTCCGTGGTAAGCTGGAAAAAATCCGGACTGATCAGTTATTCAAGAAGAGCTTTCTTCAAAAATTGGAAAGATATTTCTTTGAAAACAAATCCGGGATGTCCGCAGCAGTGGCCGGAGTCCCGGGAATCGGGAAAACAACAATGGTACAAAAGATTGTTTACGACTGGGCCACGGGGAAGATATATCAACAATTCCAGTTTGTCTTCAGTTTCAAATTCCGGGATTTAAACACCATTAACTGCAGAATAAACCTGAAAGAACTGATTCTGCATCATTACCCCTACTTTGGGAATATCCTGGGAGAGATCTGGAAACAGACAGAGGGACTGCTGTTCGTATTCGATGGTTTGGATGAATTCAAGCACAAAATCGATTTTGCTGACAGTCGGAGAGATACAGAACCCAAGCACCAGTGCCCAGATCCCGAGTGGTGGTGTGAGGTTTCTGACATTGTGTACAGTTTAATCCAGGGCAAGCTGCTCCCAGGGTGTTCAGTGCTGGTGACCACCCGTCCCTCTGCGTTACATTTATTGGAAAAGGCAGACATCAGTGTCTGGGCTGAAATCCTGGGATTTGTTGGTGAGGAACGGAAGGAATATTTCATCAGGTATTTTGAAGATCAGACAGTGGCGGAAGCTGTTTTCAAACACGTGAAGGAGAATGAGATCCTGTACACCATGAGCTACAACCCCTCCTACTGCTGGATCCTTGCTCTGGCACTGGGACCCTTCTTCACACAAAGAGTCAGGGACCCGCAGCGAGTTCCCAAGACCATCACCCAACTGTACTCCTACTATATTTACAACATCCTGAAAAACCATGGCCGTGAGATTGAGAGCCCCCGTGATGTGTTACTCAGGGTTGGTCAGATGGCCTTCAGAGGAGTGTCCGAGAGGAAGATTGTGTTTACAGGTGGAGATTTGATCAATTACACTCTGCAGCCTTCCCAGTTCCTGTCCGGGTTCCTGATGGAACTTTTGGAGAGAGAGGATTCAGCCCGGAGTGTGGTGTACACATTCCCACACCTCACCATCCAAGAGTTTGTAGCTGCAGTCGCACAATTCCTGAATCCACATCCCGGGGATATCCTGAAATTCCTCACTGAAGCCCACAGCACGACAGATGGGCGATTTGAGGTATTTCTCCGTTTCGTTGCTGGTCTCTCCAACCCAATGACAGCTCGGGGCCTGGAGGAGTTTCTGGGTCCATTTCCTCATCAAACAACCTGCCGGGTGATTGACTGGGTGAAGGAGGAGGTTAAACGCCAGAGTGGAAACACGTGGAGTAAAGCTGGTAAAAGGAGCCTCCTGAACACATTGCACTACCTGTTTGAGTCTCAGAATCATGGACTGGCTCAGGCCGCACTGGGATCTGTGGAAACACTTTCATTCAGTGGAATGACACTGACCCCGATTGACTGCGCGGTCCTGTCTCATGTCATCGGACTCTGTGATACAATAAAACACCTCGACCTGACTCTCTGCCACATTCAGTGTGAAGGAATCCAGCGGCTGGGACCCGGGCTGCACAAGTGCCAGGAGTTGAGGTAACTTGATTTATCTCTCACTCTGAACTGTGAAACTTTCTCATCGTGTTGTTTCAATGTAAAGGAATTTCGGTAAATTTGTAGTAAATCAGATTGTGAAGAATTCTGACAAATGCCCAGGGGATCGGTCAGTAATTCCCCAAGGACGGGAGGGTTCTGTGGTTCTTTGTGAAGGGATGTTGGAGACTTCATCAGATCAGTGAACAATGGCCATTGGTTTAATGGTAGTAAATCACAGGAATGGCCGTGTTTCTCACTGCCTGTGACACGTCCATTGATATTGTTCCTTCTCACTGTCACTGTCACCCAGACCGACTCTGACTGCAGCAGGTGGGTCAGAGATTCAGACCCCTTCCCGGTGAGGGACAAGAGACCGTCAGCAGACTGTCCGAGTGAGAAGGAAAGAAATACCATTGTGAGATTGTCCTCCCACTGCCCTTCCCCGTGTGTGACTTTGCTCACTTCCAGATACGCAAAGAGCGAGGGCACATCTCCTCTGGGGCTCTGTTCAGAACCAACACACACATACAAAAAATTTCTGCAACCTCTCGTCTTGTAGGATTATCGTTTACCCTTGGAATCCTCCTGTGGGACATCTCATCCCAATTCCTCTTCCATTCTTTGGAATCTCGCCCCCATCCCCATTCCTCCTGTGGGCTCTCTATTACTCTTTCCTCATACTCCTGTGGGATGTCTTTTCCACACAAGCCCCCCCCCCCCTTCCTGTGAGATCTCTCTTCCCCATCCCCCTTCCCCGTGTGGGATCTCTCCTCCCCATCCCTCTTCCTCTTCCTCCTGTGGGATCTCTCTTCCCCATCTCCCTTTCACCTATGAGATCGCTCTTCCACATCCCCCATCCTTCTATGGATTTCTCTTCCCCATCCCTTCCTGCTGTTGAAACTCGCTTCCCCATACCCTTTCCTCCTGTGGGATCTCTCTCCCCCATGGACTTCTTCCTGTCGGATCTCTCTTTGGCATGCCCCATTGTCCTGTGGAATTTCTCTTCCACCTTCCCCCTTCCTCCTGTGAGATTTCTCTTCCCAATCCCACATCCTCCTGTGGGAACTCTCTTTCACATCCCTCCTCCTCCTGGCCGATCTCTCAACCCGTTCCCCCTTCATCCTGTTTAATCTCTCTCTATATCCCCTTCCTCCTGTGGGCTCTCTTCCCCATCCCCCTTCCTCCTGTGGGATTTCTCTTCCCCATCCCCCTTCCTCCTTTGGGATTCCTCTTCCCCATCCCCCTTCCTCCTTTGGGATCTCTCTTCCCCATCCCCATCCCACCTTCACCTGTGGGAACTCTCTTCCCCATAGAATCATAAAATCATAGAACACTACAGCACAGAAAACAAGCCATTCGGTCCTTCTAGTCTGTACCAAAACCTTATTCCGCTAGTCCCATTGAGCTGGACCCAGTCCATAACCCTCCAGTCCTCCCCCATCCATGTATCTATCCAATTTATTCTTAAAACTTAAGAGTGAGTCCACATTTTCCACATCAGATGGCAGCTCGTTCCTCACTCTCACCACCCTCTGAGTGAAGAAGTTCCTCCTAATGCTCCCCCTAAACCTTTCCCCTTTCACGCTGAAGACATGTCTTCTCATTTTTATCTCTCCTAATCTATGCCTATTCGCATTTACCCTGTCTATACCCTCATAATTTTGTAAACCTCTATCAAATCTCCCCTCATTCTTCTACGCTCCAAGGAATAAAGTCCTAACCTGTTCAATTTTTCCCTGTAACTCAACTCCTGAAGACCAAGCAACATCCTAGTAAATCTTCTCTGCACTTTTTCAAACTTACTGATATCCTTCCTATAGTTAGGTGATCAGAACTGCACACAATACTCCAAATTTGGCCTCACCAATGTCTTATACAACCTCACCATAATATTCCAACTCCTATACTCAGTACTTTGATTTATGAATGACAGGATGCCAAAAGCCTTCTTTACAACACTGTCTACCTGTGACGCCACTTTCAGGGACTTGCGTATCTAAAACCCAGATCACTCTGTTCCTCCACACTCTTCAGTGCCCTACCGTTTATCGTGTTTGTCGTACCTTGATTTGTCCTTCCAAAATGGAACACCTCACACTTGTCTGCATTAAATTCCATCTGCCATTTTCTGGCCCATTTTTCCAGCTAGTCCAGATCCCTCTGCAAGCTTTGAAAGCTTTCCTCGCTGTCCACAACGCCTCTATCTTAGTGTCATCCACAAACCTGCTGATCCAATTTATCACATTATCATCTACATCATTGATATAGACAACAAACAACAATGGTCCCAGCACAGATCCCTGAGACACACCACTAGTCACAGGTCTCCGTCTGAGAAGCAATCATCCACTACCACTCTATGTCTTCTCCCACCCAGCCAATTCAAATCCAGTTTACAACATCTCCATGGATACCTAGTGTTTAGACCTTTAGAACTAACCTCTTATGTGGGACCTTGTCAAAGGCCTTACAAAAGTCAATGTAGACAACATCCACAGCCTTTCCTTCATATGCATTCTTGGTAACCTCCTCGAAAAACACTACAAGATTCATTAAACATGATCTACCACACACAAAGCCATGTTGACTATCTTTAATCAGCCCTTGGTTGTCCAAATCCTTGTATATCCGATCTCTCAGAACACCTTCCAATAACTTACCTACTACTGATGTCAGGCTCACTGGCCTGTAATTACCTGGTGTAATTTTGGAGCCTTTTTCAAACAACGGAACAACATGAGTTACCCTCCAATCCTCCGGCACTGTACCCGTGGCTGAGGACATTTTAAATATTTCTGCCAGGGCCCCTGCAATTTCTACACTAGTCTCTCTCGAGGTCAGAGAAAATATCATGTCAGGCCCAGAGATTTATCTACCTTTATAAGGCAGCAAGGAGCTCCTCCTCTTTAATCTCGATATGTTCCATAACACTACTGTTTGTTTGCCTTAATTCCATATCCGCTATGTCAGTTTCCTGAGTAAACACTGACGCAAAAAACTGTTTAAGATCTCTCCCATCTCGTGAGGCTCCACACATAGACGACCACTCTGATCTTCTAGGGGACCAATTTTGTCCTTTACTATCCTTTTACTCTCAATATACATGTAGAAACCCTTTGGGTTTACCTTCACATTATCTGCCAAAGCAACCTCATGTCTTCTTTTTGCCTTCCTGATTTCCTTCCTTAGTATTCCCTTACATTTTCTATACTCTTCAAGTACCTCATTTGTCCCTTGTTGCCTATACCTGCTAAACACCTACTTAACCAGATCACCAATATCCCTTGTAAACCAAGGTTCCCTATCCCTGTTAACTTTGCCTTTAATGCTGGCAGGAACATGCAAACTCTGCACTCTCAAAATTTCACCCTTGAAGGCGTTCCACTTACTAAACACATCCTTGCCAGAAAAAAACTTAACCCAATCCACTCTTCCCATATCCTCTCTCTTTTCCACAAAATTGGTCCTTCTCCAATTCAGAACCTTAACTGGCGGATGAGTCCTATCCTTATCCATAATTATCTTGAAATTAATGACATTATGGTCACTGGACCCAAAATGTTCGCTTACACATACTTCTGTCACCTGACCTGTCTGATTCCCTAATAGGGGATCAGGTACTGCACACTCTCTCTCATTGGTACCTCAATATATTGATTTAGAAAACTTTCCTGAACACATTTGACAAACTCCACGCCATCTAACCCTTTCTCAGAGTGGGCGTCCCCGTCAATATGTGGAAAGTTAAAATCCCCTACGATTACAACTTTCTGTTTCTTACATTGGTCTGCTATCTCTCTACAGATTTGCTCCTCCAATTCTCGCTGCCTATTGGGCGGTCTATAATACAACCCTATTCGTGTGGTCACACCTTTCCCGTTCCTCAGCTCCACCCATATGGCCTCTATAGACAAGCCCTCTGGGCAGTCCCGTCCACGCACAGCTGTGATATTCTCCCTGACTGGTAATGCCACTCCTCCCACTTTCATCCCTCCGCCCCATCACCTCTGAAACAACGGAAACCCAGAACATGAAGCTGCCAGTCCTGCCACTCTTGCAAACCAAGTCTTACTAATAGCAATAATGTTGATATCATTATCGTGCCAATCCACGCACTAAACTCATCTGCCTTACCTACAATACTCCTTGCATCAAAATAGATGTACCTGAGAACATTTCTATCACGTACAAACCATTGATATCTGTCTATACAAGCAGTCCTCGCATGACCCTTATCCTCCTCCACCTCACTATCTGCTCTACTACTCTGCCCCCTCCCCCTGCAAACTAGCTTAAAACCCCCGGAGCAGAACTTGCTAACCTACCGGCTAGGATGTTAGTCCCCTCCAGTTCAGGTGCAAACTGCCCAATTCGAACTGGTCACACTTCCCCTGGAAGAAAGCACAATTGTCCATAAACATGAACCCCACCCTCATGCACCATCCCCTCAGCCACGTATTTAGCTGCATTATCTTCCTATTTCTAGTCTCACTAGCACGTCGCACGGGTAGCAATCCACCTGTGGGATCTCATTTTCCCATCCCCCTTTCATCCTCTGGGCTCTCTGTTCCCACTCCACCTTCCTTCCAACTGTTGGATCTCTCCTCAGCATCCACCTTCCTCCTGTGGGATCTCTCCTCAGCATCCACCTTACTCCTGTGGGATCTCTCATCCCCATCCCCCTTCCTTCTGTGGGATCTCTCATCCCCATCCCCCTTCCTGCTGTGGGATCCCTCATCCCCATCCCCCTTCCTTCTGTGGGATCTCCCTTCCCCATCCACCTTCCTCCTGTGGGATCCCTCTTCCCCATCCCCCTTCCTTCTGTGGGATCTCCCTTCCCCATTCCGTCCTGCTGTGGGATCTCTCATCCCCATCCCCCTTCCTGCCGTGGGATCTCTCTACCCAACTCCCTTCCTCCTGTGGGCTCTCTGTTCCCTATACACCTTCCTCCTGTGGGATCTCTCTTTGGCATGCCCCATTGTCCTGTGGAATTTCACTTCCCCAACCCCCTTCCTCCTGTGAGATTTCTCTTCCCAATCCCACATCCTCCTGTGGGAACTCTCTTCCACATCCCTCCTCCTTCTGGCAAATCTCTCAACCCCTTCCCGCTTCATCCTGTTTAATCTCTCTCTATATCCCCTTCCTCCAGTGGGATCTCTCGTCCACATCCCCCTTCCTCCAGTGGGATCTCTCGTCCCCATCCCCCTTCCTCCTGTGGGATCTCTCTACCCCATCCCCCTTCCCCCTGTGGGATCTCTCTTCCCCATCCCCCTTCCTCCTGTGGGATCTCTCTTCTCCATCCCCCTTCCTCCTGTGGGATCTCTCTTCTCCATCCCCCTTCCTCCTGTGGGATATCTCTTCCCCATCCCCCTTCCTCCATAGTGGGGAGTGTCAGGAATGGACAGGAGGAGGAGTATAGGAAACTGATACAGGACTTTGTGATATGGTGCAACTCAAACTACCTGCGTCTCAATATCACCAAGACCAAGGAGATGGTGGTGGACTTTAGGAGATCTAGGCCTCATACGGAGCCAGTGATCATTAATGGAGAATGTGTGGAGCAGGTTAAGACCTACAAGTACCTGGGAGTACAGTTAGACGAGAAGCTAGACTGGACTGCCAACACAGATGCCTTGTGCAGGAAGGCACAGAGTCGACTGTACTTCCTTAGAAGGTTGGCGACATTCAATGTCTGCAGTGAGATGCTGAAGATGTTCTATAGGTCAGTTGTTGAGAGCGCCCTCTTCTTTGTGGTGGCGTGTTGGGGAGGAAGCATTAAGCAGAAGGACACCTCACGTCTTAATAAGCTGGTAAGGAAGGCGGGCTCTGTCGTGGGCGAAGTACTGGAGAGTTTAACATCGGTAGCTGAGCGAAGGGCGCTGAGTAGGCTACGGTCAATTATGGAAAACCCTGAACATCCTCTACATAGCACCATCCAGAGACAGAGAAGCAGTTTCAGCGACAGGTTACTGTCGATGCAATGCTCCTCAGACAGGATGAAGAGGTCAATACTCCCCAATGCCATTAGGCTTTACAATTCAACTGCCAGGACTTAAGAACTTTTTTTTTAAAGCTATTATTAATGCTTTTTGAGTTAGTGATTTAGATCCATATCATATTATTACTGAGTTAAGTATTGTATGTAATGAGTTTTTGCTACAACAAGTGTATGGGACATTGGAAAAAAATGTTGAATTTCCCCATGGGGATGAATAAAGTATCTATCTATCTATCTATCTATCTATCTCCTGTGGGATCTCTCTTCTCCATCCCCCTTCCTCCTGTGGGATCTCTCTTCTCCATCCCCCTTCCTCCTGTGGGATTTCACTTCCCCATGCCTCATCCTGCTTGTGGGATCTCTCTTCCACACTCCCATGCCGCCTGTGGGATCTCCCTTCCCCATCCCTCTTCCTGCTGTGAGATCTCTCTACCCATCTCCCTTCCTCCTGTGGGCTCTCTGTTCCCTATACACCTTACTCCTGTGGGATCTCTCATCACCAGCTCCCTCCTGATGAATCTCTCTTCCCCATCCCCATTCCTACAGTGGAATCTCTCTTCTCCACCCCCCATGCTCCTGTGGGATCTCTCTTCCGCATCCCCTTTCACCCTCTGGGGCCTCTGTTCCCATCCCACTTCCATCTGTTGGATCTGTCTTCCCCAACTCCCTTCCACCTGTGGGATTTAAACTCCCCACCCCTTTCTTCCTGTGGGATCTCTCTTCAATATCCCATTTCCTACAGTGGGATCTCTCTTCCCCATCCACCTGACCCCCGTGGGGGCTCTGTTTCCATCCCTCCACTTCTTACGGGATCTTGCTTCGCCATTTCCCTTCCTCCTGTACATCTCTCTTCCCCATTCCCCATCCTCTTGTGGGATCTCTCTTCCCCATCCCCCTTCGTTCTGTGGGATCTCTCTTCCCCATCCCCCTTCGTTCTGTGGGATCTCTCTTCCCAATCCCCTACATCGGATGGGATCTCTCTTCCCTGTCCCCCTTCCTCCCATGGCATTTATTTTCCCCATCACTCTTCCTCCTATGGGATCTCTCCTACTCATCCCCCAACCTCCTGTATGATCTCGCTTCCCCACCCACTTCCTCCTGTCCCATCTCTCGTCCCCATGCCTGATCATCCTATGGGATCTGTATTCCCCATTCCCATTCCTTCTGTGGGATCTATTGTCACCACCTCCCTTCCTTCCGAGGGATTGCTCTTCCCCATCCCACTTCCTCCTGTGGTTCATCATAATGCCCCCTCTTCCTGTGGGATCTGTCTTGTCCCTCCACATGTATCTCTCTTCCCCATCCCACATCCTCCTGTCAGATCTCTCTTCCCCATTCTCCTTCCAACTGTGGGATATCTCCTCCCCACCATCTTTCTTCCTAGGGATATACCTTCCCCAATCCCCTTACTTCTGTGGGATCTCTATTCCCCATCCCCTTCCACCTGTGCACTCTCTGCTCCCCATCAACATCCTGCTGTGGGATCTCTCTTCCCCACGCCCCATCCACCTGTGGGATCTTCCTTCCTCATCCCCCTTCCTCCTGTGGGATCTCTTTTCCGCATCCCCCTTCATCCTCCGGGATCTCTTTTCCCCATCCCCCTTCCTCCTGTGGGATCTCTCTTCCCCGTCCTGCTTCCTCCTGTGGGATCTCTCTTCCCCAACCCCCTTCCTCCTGAGGGATGTCTCTTCCCCATCCCCCATCCACCTGTGGGATCTTCCTTCCTCATCCCCCTTCCTCCTGTGAGATCTCTTTTCCCCATCCCCCTTCCTCCTCTGGGAACTCTCTTCCCCATCGCCTTCCTCCTGTGGGATCGCTTTTCCCCATCCCCCTTCCTCCTGTGGGATCTCTCTGCCCCATCCCCCTTCCTCCTGTGGGATCTCTTTTCCCCATTCCCTTAATCCTGTAGGGCCTTGTTTCGAATACCTGCCACTTCCTGTCGGATCATTCTTTGGCATGCCCCATTGTCATGTGGAATTTCTCTTCCCCAACCCCCTTCCTATTGTGAGATTTCTCTTCCCAATCCCACATCCTCCTGTGGGAACTGTCTTCCACATCCCTCCTCCTCCTGGCCGATCTCTCAACCCCATCCCCCTTCATCCTGGTTAATCCCTCTCTCTCCTTCCCCCTTCCTCCCATGGGATCTCTCTTCCCCGTCCCCCTTCCTCCTGTGGGATCTCTCTTCGCCATCCCCTTCCTCCTGTGGGATCTCTCTTCCCCATCCCCCTTCCTCCTGTGGGATCTCTCTTCCCCATCCCCCTTCCTCCTGTGGGATCTCTCTTCCCCATACCCCTTCCTCCTGTGGGGTCTCTCTTCCCCATCCCCCTTCCTCCTGTGGGATCTCTCTTCCCCTTCCCCCTTCCTCCTGTGGGATCTCTCTTCCCCATCCCCCTTCCTCCAGTGGGATCGCTTTTCCCCATCCCCCTTCCTCCTGTGGGATCTCTCTTCCCCATCCCCCTTCCTCCGGTGGGATCGCTTTTTCCCATCCCCCTTCCTCCGGTGGGATCTCTCTTCCCCATCCCCCTTCCTCCGGTGGGATCGCTTTTCCCCATCCCCCTTCCTCCAGTGGGATCTCTCTTCCCCATCCCCCTTCCTCTGGTGGGATCTCTCTTCCCCATCCCCCTTCTCCTAGTGGGATCTCTCTTCCCCACTCCTCTTCCTCCTGTGGTTCCTCTGTTCCATGTCCCCACTTCCTGAGGTATCTCTCCTACTCATCCGCCATCCTCCTGTATGATCTCTCTTCCACGTCCCCCCCCCACTTCCTATCAGATCTCTCTTGCCCATGCTCCTTCCTCCTGTGGGATTTATCTTCCCCACTCCCTTTCTTCCTGTGGGATCTCTATTCACCATCCCTTTAGCTTGGTTGGGTCTATTTCACTGTGTCCCATTGACATTTCTGCATTTCTGTCAGGAACATTTTGTTTAGCCATCTGGAAATGAGAGAGAATATTTGGAGTTTACAGGGTCACACCGACAGACTAAATTACCGACATTTGGTGAATATGCTGGAGCTGGTCAGTGAGGGACATTGATAGTGATGGGAACTGCGATCAGTGATTTACTGAAGAGTTTAATGTTTCCTGAAATATCCAAGTGAGAGAAATTCCCCCAAACCCACAGTTTGAATCACTTTGTTCATCAATCTGTCTGTTTGTGTTTAGACTTGGGGAGAATGACCTGGGAGATTCAGGAGTGAAACTGGTGTCTGCAGCTCTGAGGAACCCGGAGTGTAAAATACAGAAACTGGGGTAAGTACCAGACTGTGGGAGATTGTGTTTACAGTCACTGGGTGTCTGACACTGAACATTAATGTGATCAGTAGAAACAAAGAAACATAGAAAACATACAGGACAATACAGGCCCTTCAGCCTACAAAGTTGTGCTGAACATGTTTCTACCTTAGAATTACCTCGGTTTTACCCATATCCCTCCATGTTTCTAAGCTCCATGTAGCCTTCCTGGAGTTTAAAGATCCGATCGTTTCCGCCTCCACCACCGCCGCCAGCAGCCCATTCCACGCACTCACCACTCTCTGTGTAAAAAAACTTACCCCTGACATCTCCTCTGTACCTACTTCCAAGCACCTTAAAACTATGCCCTCTCATGCTAGCCATTTCAGCCCTGGGGAAAAGCCTCTGACTATCCACATGATCAATGCCTCTCATTATCATGTACATCTCTACCAAGTCACCTCTCATCCTCCGTCACTCCAAGACAAAAGGCCGAGTTCACCCAACCTATTCTCATAAGGCATGCTCCCCAATCCAGGCAACATCCTTGTAAATCTCCTCTGCACCCTTTCTATGGTTTCCACGTCCTTCCTATAGTGAGGCAACCAGAATTGAGCACAGTATTCCAAGTAGGGTCTGACCAGGGTCCTGTATAGCTGCAACATATAACCATATAACAATTACAGCACGGAAACAGGCCATCTCGGCCCTTCTAGTCTGTGCCGAACGCTTACTCTCACCTAGTCCCACTGGCCTGCACTCAGCCCATAATCCTCCTGTCCTTTCCTGTCCATATACCTATCCAATTTTACTTTAAATGACAATACCGAACCTGCCTCTACCACTTCTACTGGAAGCTCGCTCCACACAGCTACCACTCTCTGAGTAAAGAAATTCCCCCTCGTGTTACCCTTAAACTTTTGCCCCCTAACTCTCAAATCATGTCCTTTTGTTTGAATCTCCCCTACTCTCAATGGAAAAAGTCTATCCACGTCAACTCGATCTATCCCCCCTCATAATCTCTCAACTGTTAAACATTACCTCTCGATTCTTAAACTCAATCCCACGACTGATGAAGGCCAATACACTGTACGCCCTTTTAACTACAGAGTCAACCTGCATAGCATCTTTGAGTGTCCTATGTACTCAGACCCCAAGATCCCTCTGATCCTCCACACTGCTAAGAGTCTTACCATTAATACTATATTCTGCCATCATATTTGACCTACCAAAGTAAACCACTTCACACTTATTTGGGTTGAACTCCATCTGCCACTTCTCAGCCCAGTTTTGCATCCTATCAATGTGCCATTGTAAACTCTGACAGCCCTCCACACTATCCACAACACCCCCAAGCTTTGTGTCATCATCATATTTACTAACCCTACCCTCCACTTCCTCATCCAGGTCATTTATAAAAATCACAAAGACTTGGGGTCCCAGAACAGATCTCTGAGGCACTCCACTGGTCACCGGCCTCCATGCAGAATATGACCCGTCTACAACCACTCTTTGCCTTCTGTGGGCAAGCCAGTTCTGGATCCACAAAGCAATGTCCCCTTGGATTCCATGCCTCCTTACTTTCTCAATAAGTCTTGCATGGTGTACCTTATCAAATGCCTTGCTGAAATCAATATACACTGCATCTTCTTCCTTCCTTCATCAATGTGTTTAGTCACATCCTCAACAAAATCATTCAGACTCGTAAGGCACAACCTGGCTTTGACAAAGTCATGCTGACTATTCCTAATCATATTTTGCCTCTCCAGATGTTGATAAATCCTACCTCTCAGGATCTTCTCCATCAACTTACCAACCACTGAAGTAAGACTCACTGGTCTATAATTTCCTGGGCTAACCCTACTCCCTTTCTTGAATAAGTGAACGAGATTCGCAACCCTCCAATCCTCCGGAAACTCTCATGTCCTCATTGATGATGCAAAGATCATCGCCAGAGGCTCAGCAATCTCTTCCCTTGCTTCCAACAGTCGCCTGGTGTACACCTTTTCCGGTCGCGGTGACTTATCCAACTTGATGCTTTCCAAAAGCTCCACCACATATTTCTTAATATCTACATTCTCAAGCTTTTCAGTCCACTGCAAGTCATCCCTACAATTGCCAAGATCCTTTTCCGTCATGAATACTGAAGCAAATGGTTCATTAAATATCTCCGCTATTTCCTCCGGTTCAATACGCTCTTTTCCATTGTCACACTTGATTCGTCCTATCCTCTCACATCTTATCCTCTTGCTCTTCACATACTTGCAGAATGCTTTAGGGTTTTCCTTAATCCTGTCCGCCAAGGCCTTCTCATGGCCCCTTCCAGCTCTCCTGATTTCATTCTTAAGCTCCTTCCTGCTAGCCTTATAATCTTCCAGATTCATATCACTACCTTGTTTTTGAACCTTTTGTAAGCTCTTCTTTTCTTCTTGACTAGATTTACAACAGCCTTTGTACATCACAGATCTTGTCCCCTACCATCCTTTCCATGTCTCATTGGAACGCACCTTCTCAGAACCCCATGTAAATATCCCTTGAACATTTTCTACATTGCTTCGGTACTATTCTCTGACAACATCTGTTTCCAATTCATGCTTACAAGTTCCAACCTGATAGCCCCATAGTTCCCCTTTCTCCAATTAAAGGTTTCCCTAACTTAACTGACCCATACCTCTCTAAAGGTGTGGTAAAAGAGACAAAATTGTGATCACTATCTCCAAAATGCTCTCCCACTGAGAGACCTGACACCTGACCAGGTTCATTTCCCAATAGCAGATCAAGTACAACCTCTCCTCTTGTAGGCTTATCTACATATTGTGTCAGAAAACCTTCCTGAACACACCTAACAAACTCCGCTCCATCTAAACCCCTCACTCTAGGGAGATACCAATCAATATTTGGGAAATTAAAATCTCACACCTCAACAACCCTGTTATTAAAACTCCTTTCCAGAATCTGTCTCCCTATCTGCTCCTCGATGTCCCTGTTACTGTTGGGTGGTCTATACAAAACACCCAGTAGTGTTATTGACCCCTTCCTGTTCCTAACTTCCACCCAGAGATGTCGTAGTGTCCTCCTTTTCTGTAGCCGTGACACTATCTCTGATCAACAGTGCCACGTCCCCACCTCTTTTGCCTCCCTCCCTGTCCTTTCTGAAACAATTAAATCCTGGCACTCGAAGTAACCATTCCTGCCCCTGCACCATCCTAGTCTCTGTAATGGCCACCACATCATATCTCCGAGAGCTGATCCACGCTCTAAGCTCATCCATTTTATTCATCATACTCCTTGCATTAAAATAGACACATCTCAAACCATCGGACTGAGTGCCTCCTTCTCTATCACCCGCGTATCCTCCCTTTCACACTGTCTCCAAATTCTCTCTATTTGTGAGCCAACCTCCCTCTCCTCCGTCACATCAATTTGGTTCCCTTCCCCCAGCAATTCTAGTTTAAACTCTCCCCAGTAGCCTTAGCAAACCTTGCGTCCAGGATATTGGTCCCCCGGGAATTCAAGTGCAACCCGTCCTTTTTGTACAGGTCACACCTGCTCCAAAAGAGGTCCCAGTGATCCAGAAATCTGAGTCCCTGCCTCCTGCTCCAATCCCTCAGCCACGCATTTATCCTCCACCTCATCCTAATCTTATTCTCACTGTCACCTGGCAAAGGCAGTAATTCCAAGATCACTACCTCTGAGGTCCTGCTTCTTCTCAACTTCCTTCCTAACTCCCTGTAGTCTACTTTCAGGACCTCTTCCCTTTTCCTACCTATGTCACTGGTACCAATATGTACCACGACCTCTGGCTGTTCTCCCTCCCACTGCAGGATATATTGGACGTGATCAGAAACATCCCAGACCCTGGCACCTATGAGGCAAACTAGCATCCGAGTTTCTTTCCTGCCACCACAGAATCATCTGTCTGATCCCCTGACTATAGTCCCCTATCTCTGCTGCCTTCCTCTTCCTTTTCCTGCCCTCCTGAGCCACAGGGCCAGACTCTGTGCCAGAGGCACTGACACTGATGCTCCCCAACCCATAGGCCACCCCCCTCCGGCAGTACTCGAACAGGAGAACTTATCATCAAGGGGTACAGCCACAGGGGTACTCTCTAGTACCTGCCTCTTGCCCTTCCCTCTCCTTACGGTGACCCACTTCTTCAGTCTCCCGTGGCCCCGGTGTGACCACCTGCCTGTGACTCCTCTCTATCACCTCCTCGCTCTCCCTGACCAGACGAAGGTCATCGAGCTGCATCTCCAGTTCCCTAACTCGGTCCCTAAGGAGCTGCAGCTCGACACACAGGGTGCAGATGTTGCCGTCCAGGAGGCTGGGAGTCTCCAGGATCTCCCACATCTGACACCGAGCACAGAAAACCAGCCTCACACACATACTCTCTGTCTGTGTGTAAACAGATAACCTACCTCGCCTCGACCCTTTATCGCCGAAGCCCCGTTGAGCCAAAGCCTTCCTACTCTGTCTCCCGCTCCTCTGACGCTCGCTCTGTAAATCTGTCTTCCTTTTAAACTCTTCTCGCTGTTCTCACTGGCCGACTTGCGCAGTCGTGCTGAAGAAAAAAATCAGTAATTGTGTTACTGATAAACACTGGGGATTTGTACCGTCTCCTGTCTCTCTGTGTCCTTCACCCTCACTCTCTCTCATCTCCAGGCTGTACCGTGTCGGTCTCACAGATTCTGGTGCCGAGGATCTCGGCTCCGCTCTCAGTACAAACACATCACTGACGGAGCTGAGCCTGAGTGATAATAAACTGGGAGATTCAGGAGTGAAACTGGTGTTTGCGGCTCTGAGGAACCCGGAGTGTAAAATACAGACACTGTGGTAAGTACCAGACTGTGGGAGATTGTGTTTACAGTCACCGGGTGTCTGACACTGAATATTAATGTGATCAGTAATTGTGTTACTGATAAACACTGGGGATTTGTACCGTCTCCTGTCTCTCTGTGTCCTTCACACTCACTCTGTCTCATCTCCAGGCTGTGGAGAGTCGGTCTCACAGATTCTGGTGCCGAGGATCTCGTCTCCACTCTCAGTACAAACCCATCACTGACGGATCTGAACCTGGCATCAAACTCACTGACAGACCGATCTGTCCCCGCTCTCCGCCGCCTCATACTGACCCTCCCGAGTCTGGAGTGGATCCAGTGAGTGTTTGTGTTAATGTTCAATGTGATAAAATATCAGCGGATCCGCGGGTTTTCTGGTGATATTTGTCTGTGAGTGTTGTTGAAACATTAACCCCGGTCCCCTGTTACTGACACTGTTGTGTAATCTGTTTATTTCATCTTTATTCTCCCATCTGTTTCAGGCTGTGGGGGAATCTGTTCAGTGAGACCGGGGAGAAGGAACTGGGATCTCTGCAGGAACTCAGACCCGGACTGACAGTGGATCTGAACATCTGAATGTGTGAACATCCCCGCCCGCGGGATGGGGACATTTGGCCGACTCCCCGCCCTCCCCTTTAACTCCCGCCCTTACCTTTAACGGCCGCGCGCCGGGGCTGATTCCCAACGGTTTTAACGGAACCGGCTCGGGCCTCGCGCTGTGTGCGTCGCTCGGAGCGGTCCCGCAGTGACGTGTTTCCGCCTGTTGTCCGGCGGGGCAGCTTCCGCCGGATGTGCGTGTTCGAGACTCCCCACGTGACACCCCGGGAATTACCCAGACAGGAAGAGCCCGGGGGTCCGGGGCTCAGTCTGGGATACCGGTGTCCCGGGGTAGGGGGGATGATCCCGGGAGAGAATCCTTTTGCTCCCTTTGCTGAGGACGGTGCATTCGGCAGCCTGGCCGATATAATGATGTTAAATGGACAAATCCCTTGGCAGTGACCCTGGATCTGCAGCGATCGCGGACACGGCCCTGAAGTGTGATTTTATAATCATCGGTTCCCTGATGCAGAGTGACGGTGAGAAACGGGACTGATTATTCAACCGGTCACTCGTTGTCGCCGGTCAGTTAATTGTGTGTGACTGTGAGTGAGTCGATTTACATTTGTCATGATGAAATCAATAAACCACTGTAACTTCCCGTCTTGGTCTCGGACTTTAGTCTCATTAGAGGAGAAACAGTGACCTGGGGTTATTGCTGCCCCCAGCACCCGATGAACTGAAATAATACATGGTAAATGTATTGTGGATAGGGTGGTGAAGAAAGCTTTTGGTATGCTGGCCTTTATAAATCAGAGCATTGAGTATAGGAGTTGGGATGTGATGTTAAAATTGTACAAGGCATTGGTGAGGCCGAATTTGGAGTATTGTGTACAGTTCTGGTCACCGAATTATAGGAAAGATGTCAACAAAATAAAGAGAGTAGAGAGAAGATTTACTAGAATATTACCTGGGTTTCAGCACCTAAGTTACAGGGAAAGGTTGAACAAGTTAGGTCTTTATTCTTTGGAGCGTAGAAGGTTGAGGGGAGACTTAATAGAGGTATTTAAAATTATGAGGGGGATAGATAGAGTTAACATGGATGGGCTTTTTCCATTGAAAATAGGGGAGATTCAAACAAGAGGACATGAGTTGAGAGTTAGGGGGCAAAAGTTTTAGGGGTAACACGAGGGGGAACTTCTTTATTCAGAGAATGGTAGCTGTGTGGAACGAGCTTCCAGTAGAAGTGGCAGAGGCAGGTTTGATTTTGTCATTTAAAAAAAAATTGGATAGTATATGGACAGGAAATGAATGGAGGGTTATGGGGTGAGTGCAGGTCGGTGACACATGGTAGAGAGTGACAGTTTAGCACGGACGAGAAGGGCCAAGATCGCCTGTCACATCAGACACTCCCGGGGTCAGACACAGACTGAATGTCCCTCCACACCGTCCGTCACGTCACACACACTCCCAGGGTCAGAGACAGAGTGAATCTCCCTCCGCACCGTCCCATCACACACTCCCGGGGTCAGACACAGAGTGAATCTCCCTCCACATCACCCCTATCACACATTCCCGGGGTCAGACACCGAGTGAATCTCTCTCCACACCGTCCCATCACAGACTCCCGGGGTCAGACACAGAGTGAATCTCCCTCCACACTATCCCATCACACTCTCCCGGGGTCAGACACAGAGAGGAGCTGTTCTGATTGCGCTGGGAGAAATTGGGGAAAAACTGCTTTATGAAGGTCGTGATTTACTTGGAAATTGGTTTGAAACGTCTCTTTGAACATCTAAGTGAGTGGCTGGTTTAGTGTGGGAGCTTCGTTTGGAGTTTTTCTGCCAGTTTGGACAGGGTTCGTTGACGGCTGCGAACTGCGTAGCACCCTGCTGTGGCCGCTGGCAACTCGCCTGGAAGCCGGGTCGCTCCAAAAACCAGAGACAAACGCCGTTGTTCCCCCACTGACATCGGGACAACCTCCTTCCATCTCTATCGTCGGGACTCCCGTTCGGTGTAGGAGCCGAAACATCGTTTGAGACGTCTCGACGTCTCACGGCCTGGAAGTTCTGCAGGACTAACGGAGCCTTTCCTGGCGTTGGAATTTCTGGCACTGAGCCAGCAAGGTACTGTCGAGTACAAACTTTTCCCGCCAGTTACTCAACTCGCTCCAGGACTGTATAAGCAGCACCACCACCGTATCATTCTCGATTCGGACACAGAGGTAACATGCCGGACTGGTCTACAGGGAGTCGCAGGCCTTCGGGGAGTTATGTAAAGGCGGCTGCCTCTCCAGCCTCGGACAACGCCCTGTTTTGGTCGGTGAAAGTGGAACGCGGGGGTGCAATGTATTTTGCGTCCTGGAACTACCCTGGAAAAGTGCGCGGAGGCTATGGAGGGCTTGTTGGGAGAGATGGTGTTTTGGCCACTGAGAAAGAGTTTGGGAAGGCGGTGTTTTACCTGAGGAATGATGAGTTGGTGCATCGGGGCCCTCAGTAGGGGGATCACGGGGGAAAACATCTTTTTACAGATGGAGCTGGTGACAGCTCCCACACAACGCATCGTCCTGGTAACGTAAAGCCTTTCATCCCCAACGAGGACCTGCTTCCTGCACTAGCACGCTTGGGGCAAGTACGATCAGAAATAACTGCCATCAGGCACAAATTCAGGAGGCGCACCCTCCGTACCGTAATATCTTTCCGGCGACAGGTATTCATGCAGCTGGAAAAGGGGGACGAAGTTGAGGGCCGGTTTACTGTCCGGAACGAGGGTGTAGATTATCAGGTGTATTGGAGCTCTGAGCACCCACGGTGCCATGCGTGCGGGGAGGTGGGGCACTTTCGGAGGGACTGTCCTAGTACCCGAAAACCTAGGGAGTCCACTTCGGGAACTAGTGCCCCTGCTAGCTCTGCCCCGATCCCATTCCTGCTCCTACACCTGTGCCGGCCCCTGACCCTGTCTCTATCCCTGTCCCCATTCCTACCCCTGTGCCGGCCCCTGCTCCTGCCCCTGCCCCGTCTCTACCCCTGTCCCTATTCCTACGTCTGTTCCAGTCTCTGCTCCTACCCCTGTGGATCAGGTGGGTGATCCTGAGGCTACGTGCAGGGAGGTTCAGGCGAGGGACGGGGTGGAGCCTGTGCGGGGAAGGAAAGTGAGGAAGAAATCCAAACACATGAAGAAGTCGGCCACCGAGACCGCAGAGCTCACGCCCATTTGCCCTAAAGTGGAGCGGGAGGCTCGGGGAAGTGCACAGTCGGGCGGGGTGATGGAAGCGGAGAGTAACGCTCCATCGGTGAATCCCGCATCTGTGTGATCCTCCGGCTTGAAGAGGAGAAGGGAATGTTCCCCCAAGAGGGCAGGGAATGTAGATGCGGGGGGAGTCCCAGAAAGGGGTGGGAATCCGGGTGGAGGTTGTGTCTAACCCTGAATCCCCAGACATAGTCACCAGTCCTGTGGTAGGTGGAGTGGTTGTGCAGGTAGCTAGTGCTAGGCCGATTTGCACAGCTAAAACAGACTTGGAGCCCTCCACCCAGGACTTAGCAGTAAGCGCCTCCCTGGAGGCAAGTGTATTAAACAGTATGAGCGGAGAGGAGACCAAGCTCGCTCACTGTCAGCATCAGGCTGCCGGTGAATCCCTTGGACCAGAGCTGCTGGCGTCCCCTTCATACCTGTCTCCTGGGGAGGGTGATATAACCTGCATGCCGACCCCATCAACTAATGGCCTGCAGGGAGTATCTGGGGGTTTTCCCTCCATCGTCGCAACTGTGGATGAGATTGCCACGTATTAGAACACACGAGGAGGAAGATGGGGAACCTGTCTGCAGTGAGGGGTTGGAGGGAGACTCTTTTGATAGCGAGACAGTGGACATCCTCACCCCTCCTGAGAAATCCTCAATTATACCTGTGAAGGAGATCAGAGAGTTCATTCTCACCTCTGAGGGTGCAAAGCATCGGCCTAAACTAACCTCGCTTCGCTGGCCTAGCGTGCCGAGGCTGGTGAAGTCCCTGCGAGTCATCCTCAGACGGAAGGGGAAGGGGAAGAGGAATGCTGTGTCGGGGAATGACAGGCGGCAGCTGAAATCCTTTCTGGATGACCTGGTGAGGGACATCAGAGAGGAAGCAGCCTCGTTCCTTCGGGAGACGGTGGGTCACAGGGTGGCGTTGGCACCACTCCGGGCCCGGAAAGCAAAGAGCATTTTTGCTTTCTTTCTGGATAGTGCGACTGAGGGCGCCTCCGCTCTCACTGGGAAGGGTACTGGTGCTGAGGCCCAGTCTGCTCCCAACATGAAGCTCACTGTAGCTGGTCTAAATTTGAATGGTAGCAATGGTTCTCTTCTGAAGGTAAAACACTCTCGCAGTCTTCAGCGATGGGAGATATACGGTGAGTTTCCTGTAGGGAACCCATACCATCCCGGGGGACGAGTCCGCTTGGCCCCTGGAGTGGCAAGGAGGGGTATACATGAGCCACCTCAGCTCCAGCTCTAGCGGGGGTGGCGATCCTGTTGGCCTCGACCTTCCAGCCGGAAATGGTAAAAGCTCAGGATGTCGAGCCCGGCCGCCTGCTCCATCTGGCCGTGCGCCTGGATGGTGAACCTCTGCATTTCATCAACGTGTATGCCCTGAGGGGCGGGGTGATGCAGACGCGCCTACTCCCTATTCCGTCTGCTGTCCACTCTACTGAGCTCCATGGGTCCTGGGGGTCGGGACTTCAAATGTACCTTCGAGGTGGGGAACCTCTGCAGTCTCCAGCGCGACACAGCATCGGCAAAGAAGCTGAAGGAGTTAGTCGGCCCCTTTGACTTGGTGGACGCCTGGCGGGATCTACATCCTGACTCTGGAGCCTTCTCGAGAAGGTCTAGAGGTGGAGATTCCCGAATAGACCGCCTCTGTGTCTCTCAAGCGTACAGCTCCCCGCGACGGCAACCTGCATGTGGCAAAATGTCCTCGAACCATCACCTTGTGTGGATGGAATTTGCTCCTCTGCACTCTGAGGCGTCGTGGCATCAGCGCCGGTCTCCGGAGCGAAGGGTCCCCGAGTTCAAAGCCAGCCGGCTCCCTTGCACGCTTTCCATCCGTGCTGGGTTGAGCGTCGAGCTGGCAACTCGACCTCGTAAAAATAAAACTGGAGAATGCTACAGAAACGCCATGAGCAATCACCGGAAAGATCGGAGCAAAAAGCTTGTCATGACGGCGCCCGATAACTCCACCAGGAGTTAAGGACATTCTTCTTCTTCTACTCTGAGCTGGGATCCAGGCACTGGCACTGTAAGAACCAGCTGCTGGAGGAAAGCCGACTCAGAGCGTTCTTGGTCGCCTGGAGGGAAAGACAGGGTTGATTGTTTTTATGTCGGGAGTAGACTGAGATCTGAGCGGTTTGAGAGAATATTGCTTGACCTAGAGTATCGGAGGGAGTCGTGACAGTCACGGTGACAGCACTGCTCACCACCCGGTCGGAAGGCACGTCACCTGCCAATCAGGGTTTGACCCCTCCTCGCCCATCAATACACTGTGACCGACCCGCAGGTTTCGTTCACTGTGACTGTCACTTTAACAGAGCGCTTCAGTGAGGCAGGACTATGATGTTGTTCACTGACCGACTCGCAGTTTGTTTTCCTTAAAACAGGGACACAGACAGTCACGGTCAGGAGTGAGGAGTGAGGAGTGAGGAGGGGGGGGGAGAGAGAGAGAGAGAGAGAGTGAGAGAGAGGAGAGAGAGAGAGAGAGAGAGAGAGAGAGAGAAGGAAGAGGAGAGAGAGAGAGAGAGAGAGGGGAGAGGGAGAGGGAGAGAGAGTGAGAGTGAGAGGGAGAGAGAGAGAGAGAGAGAGAGAGAGAAGGGAGAGAGAGAGAGGGAGAGGGGGAGAGAGAGAGAGAGAGAGAGAGAGAGAGAGAGAGAGAGAGAGAGAGAGAGAGAGAGAGAGAGAGAGAGAGAGAGAGGAGAGAGAGAGAGACAGACAGACCTGGAAAAGGTAGCAGTTCCAGCTTGTCGAAGCTGGGGATTTGGAACTCTGCTACACCCACAAGGATGGGGTTGATCATCGATCCGTTGCACATCGGATGTGTGGCTGTCGCTCCGTATAATCAAAGGAGTGGATTTGGGAATGTCCTTTGGTACCACTCGAAGTTACCCCTTGCCTGGGTGTGTGATGTGGTAACCCCTTGAAGACGGCATCCCTGTGACAGATCACTCTGGTGGTAATTCGGGTGTGGGTTTGGAACGGCTCGACGAAGGATCTTCCACCACTGATGTTTATTAATTACCACCGTGGAACCGGTAAAATTCCCCGTAATTGCTTTTTTCTCTCTACGTTTTACCTCTCGTTATCATCGCTGTGTGTATGTTATGCTGTGCTTGCCAAACCATTCAGAGCACGTCTGCCTTTCTTTAGCTCTGATAGACACATACAAATTAGTTAAGTGTAAGACTTCCATTAAGTTATATTACTTTCCTTCTCACTCTGTTACATGTAATGCTTGGCGAGTGGCGTGGATCCGAGGGTAGACTGTATTGGAGGGGTCGTGACTGTCACGTGACAACACTACCCACTACCTGGTCGGAAGGCACGCCACCTGCCAAATACACACCTCAGCACTGGCCCCTTTAATTAGCCTTGTACTTGGCCTCGAGCAATTGGCCTTTGTAGATAGATAGATAGATACATACATACATACTTTATTCATCCCCAGGGGGAAATTCAACATTTTCCAATGTCCCACACACTTGTTGTAGCAAAACTAATTACATACAAAACTTAACTCAGTAAAAATATGATATGCATCTAAATCACTCTCTCAAAAAGCATTAATAATAGCTTTTAAAAAGTTCTTAAGTAGTTTACTTGTTACGTATTCGGGCAACAATAATATAGATGAGTTAGGCAAGGGGTTTTATAACGAATAACACGTTTATTAAACACTGATAACAAACCCCCTTCAAAAGTAAACAAACCCAAACAATGGTCCGAGCTCAGCTGCTGACAGCTGAATCAAACAGTTCTTAATAGCTTTGCAGTCTCAAACAGTCTTTAAAGTAGTATTGAAAAAAACTCAGTTCTCTAAAGCGAATTGCCGAATGAAAACAGTTCAAAGAACGATATGCCGACAGTTCAAAAGCTCACGGTATTCTTAGAAGGAGAGACTTTTTAAAGCGATGTAAATTCTCTTCCACGTCGATGTCCTTCGATTCCCAGCGTCGAACTCCCACGTCGAATTTTATTAAATATAACAACTTAAAGTGACTGACCTCTCTTCCACACTATTCTCAAACCCTTTCTGGTCATCCCAGGGGTCAACAGCGAGAATAGTCAACGAAATCCTTCCGAATGAGGATCAAACAAGGTCGAAGTCAATCCATTGAAAATCGATTCTTCTCGATCTTCAAACTTCACTCTCCATCAGCAAAGAAACCGTTGGCTCTGACCTTTTAAACTTTAGGCATTATACAAAACTTCATTTTTAACTAAACTGCGTCATCACATTAAATCACACAGTAACATGAAGTCATCTTGGCAAATCCAGCCACGAACTGCCCCACCTGACAGGGTGGGTCTTCCTTTTATACCCTGTAGAAAAAACCTGTCACATGACCTCTACTGGCGGGAAAATGACCTCACTCCACCATTACCTCATGTCCAGTATAACTTCAACCCCAGTCACGTGACAAGGGTACCACTGTCACGTGTCACGGGTACGTAACACCTCCCTCCAAAAAAAACATTTTTGGTCTATCAAGAACAAAAATTTTTAACAATTACTTACAAGAAAAACAAATGTATAAATCATATAACATACACAATATACAATACAGTAGGAGTGTTACAATAAAAAAAAACCACTCCAAAAAAAAACCATTGTATATTCAACATCGAGATAGACAATCAGCAACCACATTATCTTTACCTTTAATATGAGTTATCACAATATTGTACTCTTGTAACATCAAACTCCAATTTAACAATCTTCTGTTTTTGTTTTTCATCTTACTCAGAAAAACTAACGGATTATGATCAGTGTAAACAATAAGTGGTTTTTGAGTTGTACCAACATATACCTCAAAATATTCCAAAGCCAAAACAAGAGATAACAATTCTTTCTCTATTGTTGAATAGTTTCTTTGATGCTTATTAAATTTCTTAGAAAAGTAAGCTACTGGATGATCAACCTCATCACCCTCATTCTTTTGCATCAATACTGCTCCCGCAGCTTCATCACTAGCATCCACAGCTAATGAAAAAGGTTTTTCAAAGTCAGGTGCCTTAAGCACAGGTTGTTCACATATCATTGCTTTCAATTTTTCAAATGCTTCCTGACAAAACACTGTCCATACAAACTTTACATTCTTCTGCAGAAGATTAGTTAATGGAAGGGCAACATTAGCAAAATTCTTACAAAATTTTCGATAATATCCTACCATTCCCAAAAACCTTCTGAGAGTTTTTTTCCCCGTCGGAGTGGGAATTTCTAAAATTGCCTGAACTTTTGCCTGAACAGGAGCTACCTTACCTTGACCCACAACATAACCAAGGTAAGTCACAGTAGCATGTCCAAATTCACTCTTGGCTAAATTAATAGTCAAGTTAGCTTTTGAAAGCTTTTCAAACAATTTCTCCACCGCAATAATGTGTGCTTCCCAAGTATCATTTCCTGTCACTAAATCATCAATATAAGCATCAGTATCTTTCAAACCCTGAATCACAGAATTAATCATCCTCTGAAAAGTACCTGGCGCATTCTTCATCCCAAATGGAAGAACATTATACTCATATAACCCAGATGGAGTTACAAATGCAGAAATCTCTCTACCTCTGTCTGTTAATGGAACACACCAATACCCTTTCAATAAATCAATCTTTGTAAGGAACTTTGCTTTTCCAACCTTATCTACACAATCATCTACTCTAGGAATTGGATAGGCATCTGTCTTCGTTACAGCATTCACCTTCCTATAGTCCGTACAAAACCTAATACTACCATCAGGTTTTGGCACCATAACACATGGCGAACTCCAATTCGAGTTAGAATGTCTAATAATATCATTCTCTAACATGTATTCAATTTCTTTCTCAGCAAGTTCACATTTTTCCATGTTCATCCTATATGGATGTTGTTTAATAGGTTTGGCATCTCCAACATCTACATCATGTGAAGCTATAGTAGTCCTTCTCGGAACATCTGAAACAAATCCTTATACTTAAAAATCAATTCCTTCATCTGTTGTTTCTGCTCTAGCTGTAAATGTGCTAATTTCTCATCCATATTTTCCAAAATAGTCGAATTAGGTAACCTAACAGAAACAATGTTAGATTTAGAATGAAAGTCAGATGAATCATCTATCATGTTCCCAGTTAAATCCAACTCATTCTCACTAACCACAACAGTCACAGTATCAAATTGTTTCTCAAAATATGGTTTAATCATATTTATGTGGCAAAGTTGTGTTGACCTTCTACGATCTGGAGTTTTTATTACATAATCCACATCATTAACTCTAGACACAATTTCATAAGGTCCATGAAATCTAGCTTGTAAAGGATTTGTCTGCACTGGGAAAAGAACCAACACCTTATCTCCAGGCTTAAACATCCTCATCCTAGCTTCCTTATCATACCAAGTCTTCATTTTCTCCTGAGCCAACTTTAAATTTTCCTTGGCTAAGCTACAAGCTCTATGTAACCTGTCCTTAAATTTCAAAACATAGTCCAACAAATTAGTATGCACTTCCTTACTAATCCACTGTTCCTTCAATAAAGCTAAAGGTCCTCTAACTCTATGCCCAAACACAAGTTCAAATGGACTAAACCCTAAAGATTCCTGTACCGATTCCCTTACTGCAAATAAAAGTAAGTTTATACTCTCATCCCAGTCACTTTCATTCTCCACACAATATGTCCTAATCATATTCTTGAGAGTAGAATGAAACCTCTCCAAAGCACCTTGCAATTCTGGATGGTATGCAGACGAAGTAATTTGCTTAGCTCCCAATTTATAAACTATCTGTTGAAACAATCCAGACATAAAATTACTACCTTGATCAGTTTGTATTTCCTTAGGCAATCCAAAATAAGTAAAGAATTTTATAAGAGCCTTCGTCACAGTTTTAGCTTTTATATTCCTAAGTGGTACTGCCTCTGGAAACCTAGACGAAGTACACATGATAGTCAACAAATACTGATAACCAGTTTTTGTCTTTGGTAATGGACCAACACAATCTACAATAACTTTAGAAAACGGTTCACCAAATGCTGGAATAGGTTTTAATGGAGCTACTGGTGTAACCTGATTTGGTTTACCCACAATTTGACAAGTATGGCACGTCTTACAAAACATCGCCACATCTTTTCTTAAACCAGGCCAGTAAAAATGTTTTAAAATCTTGTCCACAGTTTTCCTTATCCCTTGATGTCCACCTAAAGGCACACTATGAGCTAAAGTCAAAATCTCATTCCGATAAACTTTAGGAACAACTACCTGATAAACAACATTCCATTCCTCACTTGCAGGAATTGTAGGCGATCTCCACTTCCTCATCAACACTCCTTTTTCCAAGTAATATCCTACTGACACCTTCTCAATTTCACTACCTAGTAAAGCTTGTTCCCTTAATTTTACAATCTCAGGATCTCTATTCTGCTCTGCTATCATCTCCTTCCGAGACAGAGATAAATCTTCATAGTCAGACTTACTCCCAGAATCTTGTTCAAACAACGAAGGTAAGAAAGTTTCCGACACATCTTCAAAACTCAAATCCTGAGTTGAACAGTCATGAGTAACAACCTCATTCTGCACATCAATCTTTTTAGCCATAGCTCTAGTCACAACACAAGAAAAATCTGTATTAGAATTCACCTCTGGTTCCTCTGATTCCATTGTCAAATGCACTTCAGGAAAAACTTGTCCACCTGCCAAGTCATTACCTAACAATAAAGAAATACCCTTCACAGGTAAGCTATGCTGTAGTCCTACCTTAACAAATCCTGTAACTAACCCTGACTTTAAATTTACTTCATGTAAACGTACAGGCATAAAATCACTTCCAACACCTCTTATGTAATTTACCTCACCAGTATCACTCTCTTCATTAAACTTCAACACACTATCTAACATCAGTGATTGAGAAGCTCCAGTATCCCTAAGAATCTTTATTGGCACCAAAGTAGATCCTTCTTTCAAGGATACAAACCCTTCAGTTATAAAATGATCATATCCCTTTCTAACTTTGTCAGACTCTAACAAATCCTCATTTGTGTTTACCAAACCCTGTAACTTTACAGGTGCTTTAGTATGTTGCACACAAGCATCCGGAACTGCTTCCTTCTCTTTCTTTTTCAATTTGAAACAGTTAGCTATTACATGGCCAGGCTTCTTACAATAGTTACAAATAAGACCAAACTGTCTTTCCTTCACAGGTTTTCCTTCCTCCTTACCTCTCTCATTAACCTCTAATTTAATTTCTGATTTACCTTGAGTCTCCATATTATTTTTCCTCTTGAAAATTCTACCCTGAGGAAATTTATTCTTATGGATTAAAACATACTCATCAGCTAATCTAGCACAGTCCTGCAATTTATCAGTATCCCTCTCATTTAAGTAGGTCCTTACTTCAACAGGAATGCTTCTTTTAAATTCCTCCATCAAAATCAGCTCTCTCAATGTCTCATAGTCCTCATTTACATTTTTAGAAGAAACCCATCTCTCAAAACACATAGCTTTATCATAGGCAAATTCCACATAAGTCTTTTCCACAGACTTTTTCAAACTCCTGAATTTTTCCCTGTACGCTTCTGGGACCAATTCATACGATTTGAGAATATTTTCCTTCACAATATCATAATCTAATGCTTGCGCAGCAGTTAAAGCTGTGTAAACCTGTTGTGCCTTGCCTTTGATTACACTCTGTAATAACACTGACCATTTATCTTTCGGCCACTCTGACATCCGAGCAATAGTTTCAAAATGTTGAAAATATCTCTCCACTTCTGTTTCACTAAATGGAGGGACCAATTTAATTTCTTGGCTAGCAACAAACGGTTTTTTAGAATCAGCAGACTGTTCTACAGACCTTAATTTAGCCATTGCATATTCAAAATCTCTTTTCTTCTGCTCAGATTCCAATTTACACCTTTCTAACATCATTTGTTCAATTTGCAACTGCATCTCCAGATTACTTATTGGAAACGATTCTAAAATCGATTCTTCAAAATGACCCGAAGCCACAAAATGTGATGCGATCTTTCTCTGTATTACAGCTTTTGAAGTAGTTGGCAAGATCCCTTTAAGATGCAACCGATTAGCAAGTTCAGAGACTTCAGTTTTTTTCGCCTTCGCTAACAAATCCGCGACTGGCGAATCCAGAAACTCATCAATATTCATCGTTGCCGAATACCACTCACAAGCCAATCAAACAAAAAAAAATCGAGCAATCCCCGTTACCAAAACACCGATTCAAAATTCAAAAAACTTTTTAAACACAAATAATTCAATTCCGAACGAAGCCCCCATAATTATGTTACGTATTCGGGCAACAATAATATAGATGAGTTAGGCAAGGGGTTTTATAACGAATAACACGTTTATTAAACACTGATAACAAACCCCCTTCAAAAGTAAACAAACCCAAACAATGGTCCGAGCTCAGCTGCTGACAGCTGAATCAAACAGTTCTTAATAGCTTTGCAGTCTCAAACAGTCTTTAAAGTAGTATTGAAAAAAACTCAGTTCTCTAAAGCGAATTGCCGAATGAAAACAGTTCAAAGAACGATATGCCGACAGTTCAAAAGCTCACGGTATTCTTAGAAGGAGAGACTTTTTAAAGCGATGTAAATTCTCTTCCACGTCGATGTCCTTCGATTCCCAGCGTCGAACTCCCACGTCGAATTTTATTAAATATAACAACTTAAAGTGACTGACCTCTCTTCCACACTATTCTCAAACCCTTTCTGGTCATCCCAGGGGTCAACAGCGAGAATAGTCAACGAAATCCTTCCGAATGAGGATCAAACAAGGTCGAAGTCAATCCATTGAAAATCGATTCTTCTCGATCTTCAAACTTCACTCTCCATCAGCAAAGAAACCGTTGGCTCTGACCTTTTAAACTTTAGGCATTATACAAAACTTCATTTTTAACTAAACTGCGTCATCACATTAAATCACACAGTAACATGAAGTCATCTTGGCAAATCCAGCCACGAACTGCCCCACCTGACAGGGTGGGTCTTCCTTTTATACCCTGTAGAAAAAACCTGTCACATGACCTCTACTGGCGGGAAAATGACCTCACTCCACCATTACCTCATGTCCAGTATAACTTCAACCCCAGTCACGTGACAAGGGTACCACTGTCACGTGTCACGGGTACGTAACATACTTAAATACATTAAATACAATCAACCCCGGCACTTTAACATATCTTACTCCTGGCGGTTGAATTGTAAAGCCTAATGGCATTAGGGAGTATTGACCTCTTCATCCTGTCTGAGGAGCATTGCATCGATAGTAACCTGTCGCTGAAACTGCTTCTCTGTCTCTGGATGGTGCTATGTAGAGGATGTTCAGGGTTTTCCATAATTGACCGTAGCCTACTCAGCGCCCTTCGCTCAGCTACCGATGTTATACTCTCCAGTACTTTGCCCACGGCAGAGCCCGCCTTCCTTACCAGCTTATTAAGACGTGAGGCGTCCCTCTTCTTAATGCTGCCTCCCCAACACACCACCACAAAGAAGAGGGCGCTCTCCACAACTGACCTATAGAACATCTTCAGCATCTCACTACAGACATTGAATGACGCCAACCTTCTAAGGAAGTACAGTCGACTCTGTGCCTTCCTGCACAAGGCATCTGTGTTGGCAGTCCAGTCTAGCTTCTCGTCTAACTGTACTCCCAGATACTTGTAGGTCTTAACCTGCTCCACACATTCTCCATTAATGATCACTGGCTCCATATGAGGCCTAGATCTCCTAAAGTCCACCACCATCTCCTTGGTCTTGGTGATATTGAGACGCAGGTAATTTGAGTTGCACCATATCACAAAGTCCTGTATCAGTTTCCTATACTCCTCCTCCTGTCCATTCCTGACACACCCCACTATGGCCGTGTCGTCAGCGAACTTCTGCACATGGCAGGACTCCAAGTTATATTGGAAGTCTGATGTGTACAGGGTGAACAGGACTCTGTAATCGGCTTAACTCTGCTGGCACGGAGCCTTTGGCCCCTCTGTAGATTACCTGGGCTGGACTCTCCATCCCTGTGCACTATAAAGGGTGCCACGTGTGCTTTCCCATTTGCCATCTCCGAGGGACCACCCTGCTTCACTCCAGGCTGAGAACCGTGTAACGGCGCTGGAGGAATTGTTAGTGAGCTGCGCATTGAATAGGGTTGGGAGCGTTGATTACTGTCTTTAATAACACAGAGCTGTGCCTGCACAGGGTCAAGGGCTGGCGGATATCGTATAGAATTTTCCCTTGTGTGTTTGCGTGTGTGTGCGTGTACTTTGTTCCCAGGCGATTTTCCCACGTTCGTTATTAATTGTCCGTGTGTGTTGCTTCTGTTGCCATTTTCCCACGTTTGCCTTCTGTAAATAAAATCATTTTCTGTCCGAAGTCCTTGCTTCTGGGACATATCGAATCTGTTTCCCCACTCACAACACTTGCTCAGCCAATTTACATTTTTCTACGTTCATGCGATATGGGTGTTGTTTAATCGGTTTGGCTTGACCAATATCGACGTCATGTACTGCGACCGTGGTTTGCTTGGGAACATCAGGAAATAAATCTTTAAACTTCAGAATTAATTCCTTCAGCTGTTGTTGTTGCTTTGGCTGCGGATGAGCCAACCTGTTATCAAAGTTTTCTGGAACAACCGAGATCATTAGCCTAACTGGGACCATGTTTGGCTTGTGAAAGGTCTCAGACGAGTCAATTCTTTCATTCTCAGGGTTACCAGATTCATATGTTTTGACAACAACACTCACAGACGGTGCCTGTTTGTCAAAATAAGGCTTTATCATATTTATGTGTACCACCTGTGTTAGTTTACGTCAGTCGGGCGTTTTAATAACATAATTCACAACATTAATTTGAGAGACTATTTCATACGGTCTATTGAATTTCGCCTGAAGTAGATTCGTCAACATTGGAGATAAGCCAAGCACCTTATTCCCCATCTGGTATTTCCTTTTGTGAGCCCACTTATCAAACCAACACTTCATTTTGTTTTGAGAAATCTTTAGGTTTTGTCTCGCTAGACTACAGGCTTGGTGTAGTTTATTTCTGAACTTCAAAACATAGTCTAACAAGTTAACATGTACATCCCCATCAATCCACTGTTCCTTTAACAAGGTCAAAGGTCCCCTCACTCTCTGACCAAATACAAGTTCAAATGGACTAAAGCCCAGTGATCTCTGTACCGACTCTCTTACTGCAAACAAAAGCAAATATATACCTTCATCCCAGTCTTTTCCATTTTCAACATTTTAATGTCATAATCATTGTTTTGAGGGTAGAATGAAATTTTTCTAAAGCCCCTTGTGATTCTGGATGGTATGCAGACGATGTAATTTGTTCAGCTCCCAGTTCATAAACTACCTGCTGGAATAATCCAGATGTAAATTCACGTCCTTGATCAGACTGGATTTCTTTAGGCAAACCAGAAAATGTAGAAAACTTGGTAAGAGCCTTCGCCACAGTTTTAGCTTTAATATTTCTGAGAGTTATTGCCTCTGGGAATCTGGATGCAGTACACATAATAGTTAGCAGATATTGATGGCCAGATTTAGTCTTTGGCAATGGGCCAACACAATCCACTATAAATTTTGAAAAGGGTTCACCGAATGCAGGTATAGACCACAGTGGGGCACTGGGGTGACCTGATTAGGTTTACCCACAACTTGACAAGTGTGACAGGTTTTGCAAAAGCTCACAACATCTTTCCTCAGATTAGGCCAGTAGAATTATTTCGTAATCCTGTTTACCGTTTTATTCACTCCAAAATGGCCACCTAAGAGCATAAGTTAACCATAAGTTAAAATTTCAGCCCTATAAACTTTAGGAACTACAACTTGGTGAACAAATGCCCATTCCTCACTCGCTGGTATAGTAGGTGGTCTCCACTTCCGCATTAACACACCATCCTTGAGATAATACCCTGCTGGTACTTGCTTAATCTCATCATCTGAGAGAGCTGTTTCTTTTAAAGCTTCAATCTCAGGGTCTCGGTTCTGTTCTGCTATAAACTCCTTCCTAGACAGGGATAAACCTTTCTCATCAGACTTACGACCTGAATCCTGTTGAAACAATGAAGGCAGAAAAGTCCCTGACAAGTCATCATAACCTGAATCCCGATTTTGGCCATCATGGGTATCAGAATCAAGGTGCACAGACCAACCCTGACTGTAAAGTTACCTTGTGCAATGGCACAGAAACCATGCCGCACCCAATGCCTTTAATAAGATTTACCTCACCAGTGTTAGTCTCATCACCAATCTTTAGAACACTGTCTAATATAAGTGACTGAGAAGCCGCAGTATCTCGAAGAATTTTCACTGGAACTGGGGTTCACCCTTCCTTTACTAATAAAAATCCATCTGACATAAAATGATCGAATCCCTTCTTAACTCGGTCAGACCTCTCAGACCTTAACTGACCCTGTGGGTTTACTGGTGCTTCAACATACTGAACACAGGCATTTGGGACTGCCTCCTTTTCCTTTTTCTTCTTCAGGACAGAACAATTAGCCATCACATGACCAGCTTTCTTACAATAGTAACAGGTAAGACCAAAATATTTCTCCTTCAACTGTTTCCTTTCATCCTTACTCTTGTCACTAGTCCCAGCTTTAATTTCTGGTTTACCCTGGTGATCCCTGCTACTCTTTTGGAAGCTCTTATTCGGGATAAACTTAACCTTATGAGTTAGAACAAACTCATCTGCTAATCTAGCAGACTCCTGCAAAGTGGCAGCATCCTTTTCATCTAAATATGTCTGTATGTAATCAGGGACGCACCTTTAGAATTCTTCAATTAAAACCAATTCTTTCAAGCTGTTAAAATCATCATTCACATTTTTATATGTGCACCAGCGGTCAAAACACACAAACTTCTCATAAGCAAATTCCACAAAAGTCTGGTTCACAGATTTCCTCAAATTTCTAAACTTTTGCCTGTATGATTCTGGGACCAACTCGTAAGCTTTGAGCACAGCCTGTTTCACTATGACATAATCATCTGCTTAATCAACTGACAAAATAGAATAGGCTTGCTGAGCCTTCCCCTTAATTACACTTTGTAAGAGAAAAGGCCAAACCTCTTCTGGCCACTTTAAACTCTGAGCAACCTTCTCAAAATGCTGAAAGTTTTTATCAATCTCTGCCTCGTCAAATGGAGGGACCAATTTAACTTCCCAACTGGCCTCAAATTTATCACCAGAGACCAACGCTAGACTCGTTTGCTGCAACCTCTTTATCTTTTCCAGCTCGAACAGCCTCTGTCTTTCTGTTTCCTCCCTCTATTTTTCTTCCTCTTCTCTGTTTTTTCTGCTTCTCTAGCCTCAAACTGCCTCTGCCTTTCCGCAGCCTCCAGCTTTAATTTTACTCACTGGTACTGGAGCTCAAGCTCACGAGGTTTACTTTCAGGAAACTCCAAGTCCTCTACTTTAAACACACCATCAAATTCATAATGTTCAGCTATTATCCTCTGCATCTGTGCCCTCCTCATTGTCAATTTCACCTTAGCAAGTTTTAAACTTCTAGCAAGGCTCAACAACTCAATCCTTCTGGCGTCCTCTAATGCCTCAGAGGTTGGTGCTTCCAGACATCTATCAACATCCATTGCTGCTGATTTTCCACACACAAATGAATGAAAAGGGATGAAATTGATAATTAATGAATACGCCCGCAAATCCGTTCATATACTGGATGCAGGCCCCAATTTTGTTACGAATCGTAACGTTTTAGAAATGAACCAGCAGCAATACACTATACCTGGAGTCTGTTTTTGATGCTAAAACTGTCTTTATTAGAATCTACTTGTAATATAGTAACTTAGCAAGATAAACAAAAGCTATCTGTATATATGTGTTTAAATAAAACTCCCGAACTATTGAGCTCGGGGGAAACAAGGCTTGGAGTCTTGAGATGGTAAAGTATGAAAGTTCAGTTCAACCACAGAATAGGTGATGAGAGAGAGATATTTGTAATCCAAGGAAAATGTTGAGAGAAGGCAATTATGTCGAATTCCACAGGTTCCATGGTAGTAAAACAAGAGAACAGTCGCTGTAGATTTTATTTGTCGTCGTTCCAAACCCACATACGATTTATCACCGAAAGTGACTTGTCACAAGGGGTATCGTCTTCAAGTGAATTACCACACCACACCCAGGCAAGGGTTAACACATCAGTGGTCTTCACAGGACACCCCAAATCAGATCCACTCCTATGGATCAAACGAGGTGACAACTACACATTCGATGTACGGTGAATCAATAATTAACCCACCCTTGTGGGCATAGGAAAGTTCCAAACAGTGACCCTTGGCCAGTAGTTCCCTGGTTTCGATCCTTCCATTTTGCCTCCTTCGTCTCCGTCTGTCTCTGAGTGTCTGTGTCCTCGGTTAAAACGAAACAAGCTGCGAGCGATGTAAACAAGCTGCAAGTCAGACTGATTCACCTTCTTAATCTCTCTCGCTCTCTCTTAAAATGACAGTCCACAGCAAACGAAACCCAGGGATTCATAACTATGGCCACTCCCCATTGTGAACTGACTGGTGAGCCAGTAGTTGGGACGACTGAGTGAATCCCTTCCCACAGACTGAGCAAGTGAACGGCTTCTCCCCAGTGTGAACTTGCTGATGTCTCTGTAGGTTGGATGATCCAGCGAATCTCTTCCCACATTTTGAGCAGGCGAACGGCCTTTCCCCTGTGTGAACTCGCTGGTGTTTCAGTAGTTGGAATGACAGACTGAATCGTTTCCCACAGAATGAGCAAGTGAACGGCTTCTCCACAGTGTGAATTTGATGGTGTGCCTGTAGGGTGGAAGATTGAGTGAATCTCTTCCAACATTCTGAGCAGGTGAATGGCTTCTCCCCAGTGTGAACTCGCTGGTGTCTCTGCAGGTGGGATGACTGAGTGAATCCCTTCCCACATTCTGAGCAGGTGAATGGCCTCTCCCCAGTGTGAACTCGCTGATGTACCAGTAGGCAGGATGAATCTGTGAATCCCTTCCCACATTCTGAGCAGGTGAATGGCCTCTCCCCAGTGTGAACTGGCTGATGATTCTGTAGGTTGCATAAGTGAGTGAAGCTCTTCCCACATTCTGAGCAGGAGAACGGCTACTCCCCAGTGTGAACTCGCTGGTGTCTCTGCAGGTGGGATGACTGAGTGAATCCCTTCCCACAGACTGAGCAGGGGAATGGCTTCTCCCCAGTGTGAACTCGCTGATGATTCTGTAGGTTGGATAACTCCGTGAATCTCTTCCCACATTCTGAGCAGGTGAACGGCTTCTCCCCAGTGTGAACTCGCTGATGACTCAGTAGGTGGGATGATTTAATGAATCTCTTCCCACAGACTGAGCAAGTGAATGGCCGCTCCCTGGTGTGAAGTCGCTGGTGAGCCATTAGGTCAGATGACTGAGTGAATCCTTTCCTAGAAATTCAGCAAATGACCAGCCTCTGCCTGGTGTGAACTGACTGGTGTGTCCACAGGTGGGAAAACTGAGTGAATCCTTTCTCACACACAGAACAGGTGAATGGCCTTGCCCAGTGTGAACTTGCTGATGTACCTTCAGTTGAGATGACCGAGTTAATCCATTCCCACTCCACCCCCATTCATCTCGTTCTTCTGCACTGGTGGGTGTAACATAGGACACTGTATCCTGCACCACAGGAGAAACTCTTCCGCGCATCATGTCCCTGACGGGGGGAACATTCCCGGCTGTGCAGTGACGTAATCAGTGACGCCAAATTCTCAGGATTCTTCCATCAACGGCGTGCTGCAGTGAGCAGCTTTGGATGAATCCAAATGTGAAACTGAGCTCCCCTCGCATTCCTACTCACAAACTCAGTGCTGCACGGAACAAGGCTGTCACAATTTTATCAATGAAAAATGCATGGCATATTACAGAGCAGTCTGAAGCCGTCAGATGAACATAGAAATGAATATCATATTATTTATGAGTGGGAAATAACTCTGGATAATTCATGGTCTGGTGCACATTGAGGAATATGTGACAGAATCGGCAAACATAAGAGTTGCGAATATACGGCGAAGGAGCAATTTAGAACTGCGAGAGAAATGTCTATAGCGGGGGTGATTAATAAGTTCGTGGCCTGAGGTAGAAGGTGTCAACTTTAGAAACCTGGTGCATTTATTTTTCAATGAGTTATGATGAGTTATTAGCTTCAAACTTTCTGCATAATCACTCAAAGAGCTGAAATTCACGTGCATGTAACGTGAACTGTATAATTCATCTCCTTCGAACTTATCAATCACCCCTGCTGTGGACCACTTCTGGAGGTCCAGGACGGCGAATTCTACAAAGAAGGAATCCATACGCTTCACGACCGCTGGACTAAGTGTGTAAATGTAGGAGGGGACAATGTTGAAAAATAAACGTGTTTGGTTTTCTAAAGTTGACTCATTCTACCTTAGCCACGAACTTATGAATCACCCCTCATAAATGCTGCTCAAACAAAAAACTCGATGCCTCTATGGGTTTTATTTCGATCAGTTTATTAATTTAGTTATGCACTTGTTTGATTAAATTAATTAATTTTTTTATTTTACTTATTTTCATTTAACATTTCAGAGATTGTTTTGTCAAACCACAGAAATTTTACGGATCGGCTGCTCTTCAATTGGTTCTATGGGTTTTAGTAAGAATCGCATGCCGAGTAATGCCGGGACGAACGGTCTGTTTGCTGTATGACTCTATTACACAGGATGTCCTGCTCCATACAGCCGTGATCATTCATCAGTGCACCGCCTCTCTCACAATTTTAACATACACCAAATGCAGGAGACTCTTGTTCTAAAAATAGCTCTGGGAATACAATATCTATTTTAAGAGCATTTTCTGAATTTGAGAAACAGCGAGAAAGAAGGAGGATAAATAGACCCGCTCACACTGAATCAGAGTCACACAGGTGCAGGACTGAGACGACATACGAAATACTCGAACAGAGACTGACAGATACAGAATGAAACCCACACTACCACTCTGTAACAGAGACTGGCAGATACAGAATGAAACCCACACTCTCACTCTGTAACAGAGACTGACAGATACAGAATGAAACCCACACTCTCACACTGTAACAGAGACTGTCAGATACAGAATGAAACCTACACTCTCACACTGTAACAGAGACTGACAGATACAGAATGAAACCCACACTCGCACTCTGTAACAGAGACTGACAGATACAGAATGAAACCCACACTCTCACACTGTAACAGAGACTGACAGATACAGAATGAAACCCACACCCTCACACTGTAACAGAGACTGACAGATACAGAATGAAACCTACACTCTCACACTGTAGCAGAGACTGACAGATACAGAATGAAACCCACACTCTCACTCTGTAACAGAGACTGACAGATACAGAATGAAACCCACACTCTCACACTGTAACAGAGACTGACAGATACAGAATGAAACCCACACTCTCACACTGTAGCAGAGACTGACAGATACAGAATGAAACCCACACTCTCACACTGTAGCAGAGACTGACAGATACAGAATGAAACCCACACTACCACTCTGTAACAGAAACTGGCAGATACAGAATGAAACCCACACTCTCACACTGTAACAGAGACTGACAGATACAGAATGAAACCTACACTCTCACACTGTAGCAGAGACTGACAGATACAGAATGAAACCCACACTCTCACACTGTAACAGAGACTGACAGATACAGAATGAAACCCAAACTCTCACGCTCTAACAGAGACTGACAGATACAGAATGAAACCCACACTCTCACACTGTAACAGAGACTGTCAGATACAGAATGAAACCTACACTCTCACACTGTAACAGAGACTGACAGATACAGAATGAAACCCACACTCGCACTCTGTAACAGAGACTGACAGATACAGAATGAAACCCACACTCTCACACTGTAACAGAGACTGACAGATACAGAATGAAACCCACACCCTCACACTGTAACAGAGACTGACAGATACAGAATGAAACCTACACTCTCACACTGTAGCAGAGACTGACAGATACAGAATGAAACCCACACTCTCACTCTGTAACAGAGACTGACAGATACAGAATGAAACCCACACTCTCACACTGTAACAGAGCCTGACAGATACAGAATGAAACCCACACTCTCACACTGTAGCAGAGACTGACAGATACAGAATGAAACCCACACTCTCACACTGTAGCAGAGACTGACAGATACAGAATGAAACCCACACTCTCACACTGTAACAGAGACTGACAGATACAGAATGAAACCCACACTCTCACACTGAACCCGAGAGTGACACCTACAGAAACCCACACTCTCAGTCTGTACCAGGGACTGATTTCTACAAAATGAACACGCTCCCCACTCTCACATCGCACCGGAGACTTGTGGGTACAGAATGAACCACCCCTCTTTACACCATAGCGGCGACAAGTAGGTAGACAATAGAACACACAGATTATGCGATGGAATCTCTCCTGTTTGTTGATTGTCTCTGCACTGCTGCCGTTCTCTGTCTCTCCTCTGTATTTTATGTGAATTGCAATTCAACCTTCACTTCATTTTCGGCTTGAAACCTACTGCATCCTGAACCCTCTGCTCTCCGGCAGACTGAGCTACTACCCTCTGTTCTCTATTTACTGTTCATTTTTCTTTCATGCTCCTTTGAATATCGCTTTCTGCAATAAGTCGTTTCTCTTTTTTTCTGTCCCTTAATCTATTTGCAGATTCTGCCGTAAAATATGTTGTTTAACGTGTTCAGTGACGAAAGAGAAAGAAATGAACAGGGACATCAATAAAGAATTTAATACATTCGCAGTAAGAGATGGA